>NW_006263380.1:72171-76734 GCF_000469605.1 Apis dorsata
TAATAATAAAAATAATAATAATAATATTAATAATAATAATAATAGTAATAATAATAGTAATAATAATAATAATATAACATAATAATTATTAATAACAACAGCAACAACAACAAGAATAATAATAATAATAATAATAATAATAATAATATATAATATTATAAACATAATAATAATATTATAATATAACGTAATAATAATAATAATAATAATAATAATAATAATAGTAATAGTAATAGTAATAATAATAATAATAATAATAATAATAAGAATTGATGTTTAATAGCAGAAATAAATTATACATAACGCGAGTGTGGCTCGCGGGAGAACGATTTTTCTCTTTTAAGAAAAATCATTTAATCAGTCCTTTTTTTTTTTATAATCGATATAATTTCTTGTCTTACTCAAGACTCGTTCGTACTCTATTATTTTATCCACCCCTTACGAGCAACCACTTGCATCACGTTACAATATTTCAAATATATATTTCTCGTCTCGTAATTTCGAAAGAAGGTGGATGATGGATCTATTTGCTTACTAAAGGATAAGAAAAGAACGAGAAGATATATAAGGATGGAATCAGAAAAGAAGAAAAGATGAGAAGGAAAGAAGAAGGAAAATTAAACAAATTTAACATGTTGTACGCTTCAATTCTCATTTCTTTTGAAACGAAAGAAAGAAAAAAAGAAAGAAAGGAAGGAAGAAAAAAAGGAAGATAGAAAGAAAGAAAAAAGATAAAAAGAAAAAAAACATATATATCTCGTTCGAACGTTGCTCCAACATTGGAAACTCAAAATAATATTCATAATTGGTCCATGATTAAGCCACGATCGTTTGAAAGAAAAAAAAAAAAAAGAAAAAAAAGAAAAGACTAGAACCGTGACTAGTTGCAGCTAATAAATACAGCTTAACGTAATAATAATTTCATTTCATCACTTTGGTATTCGCTCTAAATAAAAAATATATCGGATCTCTATATATAAAAAAAAAACACCGAAAAAAAGTTGAACAAAACAGAAATGAAGCTGATCTCACAACGGTTCTGAAACTGTGCATTCATTCAAATAACTGGTATTCGATATTTACAACTCCAAAACCGCGTAGAAATTCACATGTGGATCAAATATTGGATCAACGTCGATGCGGATATTGGTCGAGTATTCGGTGTATATTATATATGCGAATATCGGATCGAGTTGGGGAATTTCACCCTTTTTGGGGGGCCGCGAGACGTTTCGTTCTCTCCTAATCATCTCGTCTTCGGCTTACCGCTCACGTTCTCGGGTCTCGTCTTTCGAACGAGCGAGGTTATCAGACGACAGATCGTGTGTACGTGATCGTTCGATCAAACAGGCGACGAATTCCGCGAATCTCGGCTGATTTTTGATCCAGGTGAATCATCGGCCGATTTATCGTGTTCCCTCGAAATCGATCGATAAGGCTCGTGATTTAGCGTGAGAAAAATTTAGACAAAAAAAAAAAAAAAAAAAGAAAGAGGAGAAAAGAAGAAAAGAAACTACTGAAAAAAGAAAAAAATAACGAAATCGATATCGTTCGATCAAAGGATCATCGATTACGAGAGAAAACAATCTCAGGATATTTGCAATCGGTATCCGATAACACGATTGATCCTGCTATTAAAAGATTTCGTCCTTTCATTTTTTCTTTTTTTTTTTTTTTTTTCATTTTTCCATTTCCATTAAGGAAACTACGCGTAAGCACGATGATTCTAATAAGAAACAACAAGAAGATGATGATTACTCGTAAGATTACGATTTACCTAAGCTGCTCTCTCCGACAAGGACAATGTTTCTCTCGCAGCAGCATCCCGTCAACGCGGAATTCTCTTCTTTTCAGTCCAAGTTTTCTCTCCTGATATCGCGGATGATCGTCTACGAACCGTTTTTTCAGGAAAAAAAAAAAAAAGGGGCGGCGTCGGCGGAGTGTTCCACTCGTCGGCGGACGATCAACAATTTTACTATCTTAACCATCTAGTAATGTCAGTAAAGCTCTCGTTGCTGACGAAGGTCGAATCTTCGTTTTTTCACCCTTATTATCATTAACGTTGTTCGACCTTCTTATAAAGCTTTGTCTAAAAAATAAGAAGAAGAAGAAGAAGAAGAAGAAGAAGAAGAAGAAAAAAACAAATCAGAAGCCTCTCTTCAGCTGATCTCTCTTCGCTTCTGAATCTCCTTCCCTGGATGTCCTCTCAAGAATCGTTCGTTCATCCAACGATCCATCCTTGTATCAGTTGCCTTGTATCGTTCGAGTTCCTTCCCTCTCTCCTTCTCTCTCTCTCTGTCTCTCTCTCTTTCTCTTTCTCTTCGAAGCTTCGTCGAAGCAACCCTTGAAATCCCTCGTGGGTCAGCCCCTATTTTCTCCAGGACTTACAACGTTGTTCACGACCCAGTTCAAGCCCTACCGCCGCTCGAATCGAAATTTGTACGTCATCTCGGGGAGAGCCAGGTTCCCAATGGGGATCGTGTAATCCTCCTTTTGCACGGGCGTTATCGTGAAGTTCTTCAGAATGCTTGCCAAGATTGCGAAACTCACGTATTGGACCAATTTGTAGCCCATGCAGGATCTACGACCACCGCCGAAAGGCAGAAAGTGTTCAGGCTTTAACAATCTTCCGTTCTGCACGAATCTGTCCGGTATGAATTCCTCTGGGCTGGTCCACAGATCGGTGGACATGTTCAGATCGTAATTGTTCAGGAAGATGAACGTGTCCTTCTTGATTCTGAAACCTGAGGAAGAAGAAGATGGATCGATATCGATAAATTTCTTTCTTTTTTTTTTTAATTGGTTGTAAATCAAAGCAAACGTGATGAAATAAAAAATAGAGGTATTGTTACCACTTACCAGCGATAGAGCTATCTTGATTAGCAACGTGAGGGACAATGGGGCTGGCGATTATCCTGATAGTTTCCAGGATGATGGCCTCGACGTAAGGCAAGGATCTTCTGTTCTCCAATCCTACGAAGTTGCCCGCGAGGCCGAGAGCATCTATCTCATCCTGCGCCAATCTCTGAATCTCAGGTCTCGTCGCGAGGAAGCCTAAAACTTTGACCAAGAGATTTCCAATAGCCGTGTGGCCACCGATGATGTCCTCCATGACGAAGAGAGCCGTGTTCCAGGACATTTGGGGCTCTGTCCCGCTCTTCACGTGATTGATCAGACAATCCACGTAATCCTTCTCGGGCACGACGTCGTTCCAACTGTTCAATCTGTCCGCAATGATGTTCTTGATGACGAATCTTCGGATCTCGTGGCTCCAGTGCGCCATTCTTGCCATGTTCCTGTGGTGGAGAGGCATAAGGAAAGGCAGGAAGTCGGCCGCGTATCCCTGATTCACCTCGAAGAACACCTTGTCGAAGTTCTCGACCATGTTTCGGAAACCGTCGTGCTCCAGATGAAAGTTCTTCGAGCAAAGATAGGTGATGAAGATGTTGGCGCAGCAATGGAGGATCAACGGTTTCGCGTGAACGCTCGTGCCCGACAAGGAGTCCAGATGGTTCACCATAAACTCCATCTCATCGCCAATTATACCGTTCAGCTCGTTGAAACGCGTGGAGAAGGCGCGGGGAAAGGTGTGCGCGCGAAGCATCTCCCTTCGGGCTTTCTGCACATCCGACCAGTTGCAAAATGCCAGGGCTGTAAAATTAAATGGGGAAGCCTTTTTTTTTTTACAACGTAAACGGATTTAAATTCGAGGAATTTCTCTTTAATAACAAGTTAAAAAATAATATTTCGTTCGAATAATCCCTCTGGAAATTTCCACGGATGGAAATGGAATGATTTCCACGTTGGATAGTCGACACCTGACAGGGACGAATCGATAACGGATATATCGATCGAAGATGATGACCACGTGATTAAACTTGACCTTTCGACGGCAACTCGTGACGCACGTAGATGCGTTTCGAAATATCGTCGAGTGGCGAAAAAAAAAAAAAAGAAAAGAAAAGAAAAAGAAAAGAACAAACAAAAAAGAAAGAAGCAAGAAAAGAAAAGGAAAAATTCCGTTGACGCGGTATATATATTTATATATATATATATATATATATATATATACTGTTGCTCCTCTCCCTTTCCGTGGTGTCGCGCTTCACGCGCTTTTCGCTTCCTCTCTCTTTCTCTCTTTCTTGTTCGGCGAGGGGAACGCGTACGCGGAAATGCAAGCATCGGCAGATGCCGATCAAGCGGACTCGGCAGAAAATCGATTCATCGGCCCGGCTGGCGTGAGCCACCGACCACTCGATTTGAAATCGAAGCGGTCGCGGGGCAGACCAGAACAGGAAGTGACCTGGTTTCTCGTGGTAGGACATGCCGCTCGACTCGCCTCCTCGAGCACAAGGAATCCAGGATTTTCAGATTTTACGATCAACTGTCAATCCTTGTTTCAATCGTATTTCAATTTTTCAATATTTAAAAATATCTTTCTCCCCATATATATACCGTTCCCTTCTCTCTACACCGTTTTACCGCAATTGTTTTGAGATTCGTTAACGTTCGCAACATTTAACGTGTATATAATATAGAAAAAAAAAAAAAAAAAAAAAAAAA
>NW_006263380.1:77001-81549 GCF_000469605.1 Apis dorsata
CTCGGTGGTATCGGAATCGCCTCCGGTGGATCAGCCTTGATCCTGTTTGCCAGGTGAGCAAGGAACGCGTGAAAGTGGTACCGTGACCTTTCCGGCTTGCACTTGGTACCGCTTCGGCGTTGACCTTAGCACGAGTTTCGGCGTTCCGTGGATCGCAACGAAAGCACGAGCCACGCGAAAAAATAAACGGGCTGCGATTGTATGGGCCGGCCGGCTCACGTGTCGCGTACGATGGCAAGGTCGTTAGCATGGGGAACGAGTTTTCAGCAGCCGTGACGACGAAGGTGTCGACGAATTCAATTTTCACACTGACTCACGCGCATCGAAATTCTTTTTTTTTTTTTTTTCCCCTCCCTCCTCCCTTCTTCTTCCTTTCGGAACGTTAAAAACGGCTAGATAATCTCTCCTCTGTTCCTATCTATTAGAGGATAATAATTCGAAATATATATATATATATATATATGTTTAGAGAAGATTTCGTGAGGAGATTTTTTTTCTTTCTTTCTTTCTTTCTTTTTTTTTCCTTTTTTTTTCTTCGTCACGGCGAGAGTTACGTAATCGTTGGACACGTCGAGAGTTTTTGAATAATAATTAAAAGTATCGAAGTATCGAACGAGGCAATTTGCATGGTGAACGAGTCGTCGAGTAGGTAGGGACGAGAGGAGATGTCCGATTAATTCCGAGCGATGGAAGATTATTTTTTATTTTTATTTTTTATTATTATTATTTTTATTATTATTACTTTTTTTTTTTTTTTTCGTTTCGATTCGAACCGATGGAAAATCCTTCGCGTCGCTTTTTCGACCGTTTCTTCGTTCGTTAAATTATTTTTAACCTTTGGAAAACTTTTGTCATTTTTCTCGCGACGAAAAAGCAAAAGAATTAAATTAAAAGAGAGAAATTTTTCTTACAGTTCTCCTTGTTTCCACCGAAGAGCAGATGATATCTGGTAAAGTTGGGCCTGGAATCGAAATGGTGTCCCTTGACGGTGAGCACTTCTCTGATGTTCTCCAGCCCATTGACGACCACGCAGGGCACGGATCCCATCCTGAGCTTGATCACCTGGCAGTCGAAGTCCCTAACAAGGTCAGCGAAAGCTTTGTAGGGTACGTCGTAGCGTCCCAGGATATGAAGGGAGCCAAGTATCGGCCACGGTTTGGGTCCAGGTGGTTCCGGTAGGGCGTGTTGGTCGCCACCCAACACGACGTTCTTCGTCGTCTTCTTGGACCTTAGGTGATCCAACAGGATGAGGGCGAGTGCCAGGAACGTGATAGCGATTAGGAAGCACGTGGTGGCTGTCAAAGGGATCATCTTCGATGCTTTCCACGCTCCTCTCGACGAGCCCCCCTTCGTCGATGCACTCACTTTACGATTTCTCACAAAGATGGGATTGGTGGCGTCTCTTTCTTTTCTCTTTCTCTTTTCCTTTTCGCGGTAGGTACCGGACCTAGGGTACCCTGGATCGCGAGAAGGCTATTTTATTCCCTGTGACCGAAAATCGACGACGAACGAAAAGCTGTTTCGGTTTCGGATCGGTTTCTCGTTTCACCACGTGCCAATTTGCGGAAAAAATTGCGGAAAGAATTTTTGCTCGTTGTCGGAATCGCAGCCGTGCGTTTGGCCTCGGTCGATCGGTTGACGAGCGAGAGAGATAGAGAGGAAAGTTGGTGGTAAAAAAACGGGTACGGTGGTAGAAGTGGAGGAAAAAGAAAGAAGAAAAAAAAAAAAAAAAAAGAATGTCACCCCGTTGATTGATTCGCGATCGGGATGATCACGAACGATCACGAACGATCACGATCGACGAGTGGAACGAGATCGATGGATTATCGGTGGATTCGCGATCGATCCGTGGCCGGTCCCGATAAACGAAAAAAAAAAAAAAAATGATGCGTGCCCGTTTGTCTGTATCGGTAGATCGGTTCGTTGGTCCGTCTGTGAACGGTCTGCCGATCTGGCTCGGTCTGTGGGGATAGGATGGTTGGTCGGCTATCTTATATAGCGGCGTAATGTAGTCAGCACATTTGCGTCGCCACACACCCCATACATATGGATTCGTGTTGAGACGAAAGGGGGAGGAGAGGTTGGTCTCTCTGTCGTACTCTGTCGTAAGTGTATATAACACAACCCGGTGTGTTGCTGGTGCTGCTGGTGCTGCTACTGCTGGTAGAGAGACGAATTTCAAGAAAGCACCGAGAGAGCCAACTCTCCAACTCTTGGAGGCGTTCGTGTGTGGAACGGGAGAGCCCGAAGAAGAAGGGCTGGAAAGGTGGAGGGAGCGGAACGGAAGGATGATAGAAGGTATGGGAGGGGAAGGGAGGGAGATCCAGAAGGAGGTGAAGGGGCTGGAGAGAGCAGGGGATCCTCCACACAGAGGATACACAGAGGGGATGTGCGGGGAGGGGGTGGGGGCACGACGTGTCGCGGAGTGGGGTCCAAGTAGGGCCCAAGCTGGGCCAGACCGGGCAACGAAGGGACGCTTCTTGCCCTTGACTTCTCTTCTTAAGGTGCCATCGGGTTTTCTGGCAGCAAGGTGGTGCGCCTCCAGTCCAACGAGCACCTCGTGAGACCGGCTACGCTCCCATCCACGCCAGACCACCGCTTTATTCCGTTCTTATTTCGATGTACCTGACGTTTGTCGATTCGGCACCTCTGCCCATGCCTCCTCCCCCCACGCCCCCCAGGCCCGTCTTCTTCCATCCCACACGCCCGATCATCCTCGCCCGAAACTTCCTTCGTTTTTCCATTTCTTCCACGCGTCTCTCTCGTTATCGGACGTTATCCGATATCGAGGGGGAAGGGGAGGGGGGCCATTCAAGGGTGCTGCATTCGAGGGTTGTTGAACGACTTCTCGTCTCGTTCTGTCTTTCGTACCGTCCATTTTCTATCGACCATGATTCGGATTTGTTTGGGAAACGATTACGATTTTTACGGTTTTTGTAGAATCGGATATACGCGATGGTCGGAGACCATGTTGCCAGTGCAATGTTTCGATCTTCCTGTTTCCCTGTTCATTGGGACGGAGGAGTTTAAAGAGGAGGAAGATCGCGATCGATGAGAGAAGATTCGTGTTCGTCGATGATTTTTATCGTAAATCGATGATCCCACGGAACGAAAAATTTTGCTTTCGTTCCATTCGAATGCAAAACATCGTATGTTGTTTACGTCTGCAAATTTCGTCATCGACATTTTTCGTTATCTCCGATCCAAGAAAATCGATCGGTTCACGAATCTGAAATTATTTCTACGGGACATTGAATGAAAGTTGCGCAATTTTGCGACGCGATCGGACGAACGATGTTCGTCGATTCGATCGAGGAAGAAAAAGAAGAAAAAGATTCTTTTTGCTGTTGAAAAATAAAATCGTCACGTTTTCCCTGCTGCAAATAATTTCGAGAAAATAATTCGAAGGAAAAGTTTAATTGTTCATCGATAGTTAATTTTGAATAAAATAATAAATTTGTTTATTCCAACAAAATCGTGTTTCGATTATTTCTGACACCACAAAATTGGAAATGAAAAAAATAAAGAAAAATGAATGATCGATAGATTATTGTCACTCCTAATAAACGAAAGAAATATCTTCTCCAAATAAAAACTAAATCTGAGATAGATTGAAGATTTTTAATAATCTCTTGATCTTCTGTCGTCCTTTAGAAGAAATTCGCAAAAATACTTGACCAATACGTCAACATTGAACATAGTAGGTCAATTCAGTAGAATCGAATTTAAGTCAGACGCAATTATTTTTTACGTTGGATCTGATCCACTTTACCGCTCGGGAACTTTCTTCGAAACGTTTTGAATTGTCAAATAACTTTCGCAAACTTATGAAACCGTATGACGTAGATTTCGTTAATGGGATCAGAAAAAGAAAAGAAAAAAAAAGAAAGAATAGTCAAAAACGACAAATATTCGATTCGTTGCCATTAAAAAAGAAACGAAGACTCCGATTCGTGCTTTAAAATATTACATATACAAATAATCAAGAGCACGGAAGTTATCGAAACGGAAGATTGGCTGACGAGACATCTTATATTTCACTTCGATGCTCTCCTTCGAACTTTATCCCTTCGAAACCAAACTCGAGTAGAATTACTATTATAACCCAATCCAAATGTACAATCCTATTTCAAAACAATAAACGAACACATAAAAATTTCGTAACACGACGCGACGTATGTAAATAAAAATTGCCTCTATTTGAAAAATATTAAACTAAAAGATGAACGAAAAGAAAAAAAGAAGAAAGGAAAGAAAGAAAAATAAAATTAGCGAAAAGAAGAGAGATTTCACGAATGTGTTCACGAATGTGTCTTCCATACATCCCTGAACGGGAAGGTATAGCCCTGAAAGCTCGGATAAGAGAAGGACGACCACGTTATCTGTGACGAAGAGGAAGCACGCGACGAAGAGTACACGCTTCGAATTTGTTTCGAATCGATGAATAAAACATGAGCTAGTGGTGTGTCGGCTATATGTGCGACTTCCCCCATCCTGGCCCTGCCACTCGGCCCCCCCACCCCTTTCCACCAGCCTTTTTTTCCCCCC
>NW_006263380.1:82094-84337 GCF_000469605.1 Apis dorsata
TTTTTCATTTCGCTTTCGATCGAACCACGCGCCGCCCCACACCTCTCCTTCGACAACGCGTACCCGAACGAAGGGACACTGATTTTCCTTTTTTCTTTCTCCTTTCTTTCTTCTCTGATGGATCGACTTTCAGAAATATATTTGCAATATGTACACAAACTTGATTTTAGAGAGTTTTAGGGAGAAGAAATATTGGGATATATTCCCTCGTTTGATCCAATTGGGGATATTTTTACGAAAAGATACGAGGCGAGGCTGGGATGGCCCCCATTTTGGTTGCACGCGAAATAAGATCGCTAAGGCAGCTATCTATTAAAATACCTCGAGTCACGCGACGAGTAAATTCTGATTCGTGGATCCTTCGAGATTTTTTTACCTCGATTGTACATATATATATATATAACAAATTTAATAATTCTTAAGATAATTCAAAGTAGATCGAAGACGGATCCACTACGAAATTTTCGAGATTGGAAAAAAAGAAAGAAAAATGACGTAAGGGGAGGAATATCGAGATAATCGATCCACGTGGCCGGTTCGGATTAAGAAAAAGAAAAAAAAAAAGGAATCCGGCGGCCGTGTTTTCTCGCTCTTGCGATCTCGATCCCGATCTCGATCCCACGCGAGCGGGCGAGCGAGCGAGCGAAGCGCCTTGGGCTCGCGGAATTTCAAGATCGCGGCGCGTCCGCGAAAAGCGAATCGGCGAGGCACGAGAGCGCGAGAGGTGAGACGGATCGATCCGATCCGTTGGACGGATATCGGGAACCGGCCAGACGCGAGACGAAGGTCCCGCCAAAATCAAGGCTTCGTTCGACAACAATGGAACGATACCGGATGTCTTGGGCCGCTTTATAGCCGTTTACATTCGCGGAC
Organism: Apis dorsata; assembly: GCF_000469605.1. Classification (NCBI taxonomy): domain Eukaryota; kingdom Metazoa; phylum Arthropoda; class Insecta; order Hymenoptera; family Apidae; genus Apis; species Apis dorsata. The sequence continues at coordinate 82,968 of NW_006263380.1, forward strand.
GGGCAGGTTTTATTTTTTTTTATGCAAAAATCGCGCGGGTTAACTCGACAACGGCCCTTCTCGATCACACAGAGTTTCGATCTCTGTTTTTCTTCTTCTTTCTTCCGCTCGATGATTTCAATTCGATCGATTTTCCCTGCTCTCCTCGCGAAATTAAATTTGCGAGCGTTTTTTTCTTTTCTTTTCTTCTTTTTAAATAATTAAATTCGGAGAGAGGGATTAATTTTCAAGTGTGTGGAGTGGAAAAGTGTGACGAATTATTAAAATATCGGCGCCGATTGTTTTTAACGAGAAGAGTGAATCGGAAGAAAGTGAGAGAGGCGAGGCGGTTCGGTGACACACTTTTCTCGAAGCCCAACGAGCAACAACGCTCGAATCGCAGCAACGCGGCTAAATATTATTATTCGCGAGTGGCGAGTAATAATAAATTGTTTTTGTCATCGCGAGAGATATTTTTTTCCCATTTGTTACAATTATTCGATATATGTCTTCTTCGCGTATAAATAACGGAAGAAGAAGAAGAAGAAGAAGAAAAAGAACTATTCGAGATCGAAAAGTTAAAAGGGAAGAGTTTTTAAGAGTTTATTTTTGGAAGATTACAAACTGATGGGATCACGATCGACGTTGCCACAGATAGATCTGCGGAGATACAAAAGCTGCTTGATATTCTCGTATTCGTTGAAGGCGAGCAGTGCCAAAAATCAAGGTTGGATTAGCGATGAATAAAATCGACAGACGGTGAGATCCTCCGCCTCGCATTAGATCACGGGGCTGCCCTTGTCCTTCCTTCAAGGCTTTCGAGACGGCAGAAATTAGCTTCCAACCATTTCAATACATTGTGAAGTATAATGATAAGCCGAGGGATACGTTAAATTAAAAAAAAAAAAAAAAAAAAAAAAAAAAAAGAAACCACCTTGTGATATCTATCCTCTTCGACGATCAAATTCACTCGAAATATATCCTCTCGATTTCTTCTTCTTCAAAATTACATCATCTCACGATATTATTACGATTCTTCTGTCATCGAACGAAAGAAAAGAAGAGAAAGAAAAAAGAAAATACATCGCAATAGCAAAAGAGAAAAATCGTTTATAAAATTCGAAATCGAAATTAAAATATTGCGAAATCATCGTCTCGATATATCCATTCGCAATCATGGGACGGACGTGGTGTCGATCCTCAAACTCAATAAAGAATCTAGAAAGATCGAGCCGGCCGAAAAGCTCAGGAATATTCCACTGTCCCGGATAGAAGTTGGTTCCGGCTATGGTGTTACGAGTTATGTAAGAAATTATTGAAAATGTAACGGCCTGATCCCCTCTCTCTCTCTTTCTCTCTGTCTCTCTCTCTCTCTCTCTCTCTCTCTCTCT
>NW_006263380.1:84430-86272 GCF_000469605.1 Apis dorsata
ATCCCTTCTCTTCTGCATCGGGAAAGAGCGCGTCCCGGTGACGTTGATCTGCATGTAGCGGTCGTGCATTACGCTCTAACGGTCAAGTGGCGGCCTATACATAAGTGCATACATCTCGTCTGTTTATTATAAACACCCGTATAACACCTCGACGATTCTTATTTCGTCCGATCTTTCCTTCTCTACGCGGGAAAATGGAAATGCACACACGTACAATGTGAACAAAATCGCGTATATACGAAACGCGCGATCCTCGTTAGAAAATTTTCAATTTGGCGACGAAGAAGCGTATTATACTCTCCATATTTATCGGAGAAAAAAAATTTTCTTCTAACGATATGATTAATCGTGATATATCCTTAAACCGGGGATAACATAACATCGACGTTTAAAAAAGATAAAAATTTTCCAATAACTTCCTAATTGCGTGTTTATTAATTGGATGAAAAGAGAAGAGTTTTATTTATTGAATTTACTAAAAAAAGAAGGAACTATAATAGTATCTACTGATAAATATTTGAATATCTGAAAAGTTGTGGAAAAAATCGTGGAAAATTATTAATTGGATGAAAAGACAAGAGTTTTATTTATCGAATTTACTAAAAAAAGAAGGAACTATAATAGTATCTATTGATAAATATTTAAATATCTGAAAAGTCGTGGGAAAACTCGTGGAAAATTATTAATTGAATGAAAAGAGAAGAGCTTTATTTATCGAATTTACTAAAAAAAGAAGGAACTATAATAGTATCTATTGATAAATATTTGAATAGATCTGAAAAGTTATGGAAAAAATCGTGGAAAATTATTAATTGGATGAAAAGAGAAGAGCTTTATTTATCGAATTTACTAAAAAAAGAAGGAATTATAATAGTATTCACTGGTAAATATTTGAATACTTAAAGAATCGTGGAAAAATGGACGGAGGGAAGATTGGCGGAGGAAGATGTGGAAGAAGTAATTGGCATTGTGGCGAGGGCATGCATAACAGAGCGGACGAACGGGAACAGAGAGTTTTGAACGGTGGTAACGGCGGCTTGGAAAATTCGCGACAGATACATTTATGAGGCTGGCAGACCATCCACATCGCGGTTTTATGCGGATCGTTCGACCGTACGGATGTATGCCCGAGCCATGCTAATGCCGATCGAAGGTAAAAGTTTTTTCTGTCTCGCGGCCGGGATACAGGAAGTGTTCCTTCCATCGTTTCGCGTGGAATTGGGACGTTGCGTAACGACGTAAGCGCCGCCTGGTGATCACCGTTAAATCATTAAGAGGAACTTGTCGAAAAGATCGTCGAAAGAGACAATGTGATCTCTCCCCCGTTGAAATTTTGTTGCAATCTACTGCCTGCGAGGATCGTACCTTTCGAGTGACTGCAACTCCTTTGATGAGTCATATCCTTGAAAGTGAAGAGAGAAAAAAAAAAAAAAGAAAAAAAAAAAAAAAAGAAAGGACAAACTGCAAGGGAGCGACTTTGACTATTATGTTTAATTAAATTCATTATGAAAAAAGGAGTATAATTCTCACGAGACAGGATCCAGTGTTATTTTTTTTATATTTTTCATATTTATCTATAGAACCTTAAAGAACTTTCTCATACATAGTGATAACTCGAAAAACACGTTTTTCGAGTTGTGTCGGTTTAATGGCAAGGGGGTAGGAGATACTTATATCTGTGCGAACGATAGTCTATTTTTTTTTCCTCCCCTCTTCTTTCCTTTTCTTTTCTTTTCTTATTTTTCTTCGATGATCGATGATGATTAGAATCGAGATCGTCGAGAACGAGGACGAATATATTTTTTTTTTTAGAGAATTATTTTTTTCTTTTTTTTTTTTTTT
>NW_006263380.1:86467-87145 GCF_000469605.1 Apis dorsata
CCCGTCCCGTCCGCGCGCTTGACACCTCGACTCTAGAATCGAAAATTTGCATCGGTCGTAACGGAGGCTCTCGGCAAGGGAATCGATAAAATTGAGAGCAAGAAAAAGTGACAACGGTAAAAAGTAGTCCGTGCATCTTTTCCTCTCCGTATACACGCGTTATCCATCATCATCGTCGTCATCCCCTCCCACCAATGTCCAATAGTTTTCGCCTCGAAACCTTTAAAACCCTGCCCTGCCTGATTCACGTTACGACACTTTATCGCTCGAGCCCTCTTCCCGAGGTATTGGTTTCGTGGCCGACGTTGATTCGGGCGGATGGAGAAGCGGTCCGTGCGGTTATCTCAAAATGTAACAAACTCGTTATTTCAAAGCGAAAAGTTGATTACACCGGCCGCGCGAGAAGATGCACGAATTAAAAGAGAAACGAAATATTCACGCGCAAAATTTTCAAAACTCTTCCAAAGAACGATTAGCTTTAAACTGTATCCTCCTAATAAACCATCGACACCAAAAGGATATTTTATATAGTCGAACGTTGATAAACGTTTAATTTACTTTAGTTTCGTGTCACCGTATGTATTTGCCTGCATCGTCGAATGAATTGGTCGTCGTATCGATGGAAAAGAGAACGCAGCGTATGGAGAAAGAGAGAGAGAGAGAGAGAGAGAGAGAGAG
>NW_006263380.1:87810-96633 GCF_000469605.1 Apis dorsata
ACAGAAACAACGAGTGGCCGGGAAACCGGTTTTCGGGGCCTCATTCGTTTGAATGTCGCGCCGTATAATTTCACCGAACGGGGGACGAACTTTCCCGACCAGCGTCCAATTACTCCAGGCCGCCTCGATAAAAGGGAAATTAGCTTGGGTCAGTTTGGTACCATTCGAAACAGCTTCTATCGAAAATCGAAAGTACCCCCCCTTGCCCCATCCACCGTACCCGATCCTCTTCGATTCTATCCGAACATCCGAATCTCCTTTGGAGGAAAAGAGAGATAAAGAAAAATCGTTGAAGAACTCATCGGGAAGCGAAATGAAAAGAAAATTCTTCTTTCTTTCTTCGGAAGAAAGGAGGAGGGGAGGGAAAATTTGACCCGTTAAACGGATCGGATCGAAGTTGGCGAAAATAAAGTTTTGACGAGTGGAGAATAAGTAAGTAAAGAGACGGAGCAAACACACGGAGCTGTACACTGTCGATAACTCGTTTTCTAAGCCAGCTGCTCTTCACAACGCCGGACAAGTTCACGTGGATTTGCGTCAAGGTAGGCAAGTCTGGCTCTCCGGAACCTAGGACAAGAAAGCAGTAGCCCGTGGCTCGTCTATCGACCAATCCGAGGTCACGACCAAGCGTACTTGGACCAAGCTAGTGCCGGCCGGATTTACTATCCACCGGATCCCGGCAAGAAGCGACTAGGAGAGAGAGATCGGCTGGCGGCAAAGGAGTTCAGGTTGGACGACAGGCTTCGATCGTACGTTCATCGAAACTTGCTGCCCACCAACGCGACACCAATGGCCAATGGAGTAGCCGTACCCGTTGCTGAGCTACTTCGACAACCGCCAACTTTGATGGATAGCGTATGATCCCGTTTTCAAGGTAATCATGGCCCTTTTTGTAGAACCAAGGTCGGGTAAAAATAGCGACCGCTTTAGCCTGTGGTGTTAAGATAAGCGAGCCACCGGTGTGTCGTAAGACCGATTTTCGACGCCCGAGGATATCGTCTTCGGGCCTCACCACGATCCCTCTACTTCTCTCAAGGCTCACTCTCTTTCCAATCGGTGGCCACGATGGGATATTTGCATCCGTGCTTTCTTCTTATTTCGTAAACCGAAATAAAACCGAGTAATTAGCGGGACGGAGCGTACGTTCTACCGTACCGCGTTATTTTTCCTTCTTTTTTCCTTTTCTTTTTTTCTTTTTCTTTTTTTTTCCACGCGTTACGCGGATTTTATTTAAATTGAACAGGTGTAGATCGAACGGCCTCCTCTTTCTTGATTTTATTAACTCCATCGTAAAAACGGATTATGATTTTTCTGTTTTTATTATTATTATTTTTTATCGATATAATTTCGTATCACCCTAAGTATCAAGAGTATTATATCCAGTCCCCATAAGGAGCCACCTTAAGGCTTCTTCTCGAAAGATTTGTACAAAAAAGTAATGGTAAAAAGTAAAAATCCTTCTTCCATCCTGTCTTTTTCCATCGAAACCGGAGAGGGAAAAGATTCTTTTCACGCAAGGAGATTCGAAATAATATTACGAGCGCGAAGCGGTTCAGATCCACTATTTTACTCATTTTCACGTTGCTCGTGACGGGCAAGCGAAAGAAAAAAAAAAGAAAGAAGAAAAGAAGGAATCGGCAAAGGAGGGAGAGAAGGATGAGAAATGTATTCGCGGGCACCCGGTGATTTTGATACGGCGACCGTGAATTTGGATTTCAAATCGCATTTGGCCCATCGGTGCATCTGCCTAAGTTTCGGGGGTCTAGCGCGCGATCGCGCCCGCTGCTGCATCTCCGAGAGAGAGAAATGTATTATGCCGGCTGGCATAATTTTCGATCAGAGATGGCCCGCGACCGGACCCCAGATACCACCGTATCGAACTTGCAAAAATTCGTCAATCGTGTCCACGATGAATGTTTCATAAAAAAGTAAAAGAAGAAGAAAAAAATTATCGCTGCGTCGTTCGCAGCCCGGTCCACCATCTCTTATCTGATCCGACCGCTCTAACGTCGAAATGAAATTTCGGGCGAGGGGAGAGGCTTAAGACGGCGGATTAATTTTTCGAAGTCTCGCGATCTCTTGAATAAATATAATTTTTCGCAAAAGGGACGTCGATTCACTTTCTCCCTCCCTTCCTCTCCAACCGATTTTAAGGAATATAATTTATTGGTCGTGTTCGATCGAATCTTTCGAATCTTTCGAATCTTTCTCTCTCTCTCTCTGGCTGCGAGAGGAAGAGATTTCGCGCGAGGACACGAGATGGCGGGATAAATTTAGAAACGATCCCGAAAAACAGAAGCGCAAGAGGATAGGAAGCGACCTCGTTAAACTCGATAACTGTTGTTCGGGTTTTTTCGCGAAAAAGCCGAGCCTCGAACTCGTTCTCTGATATAAACGTTTCCCTGCTTAACCCGTATTCCAATTACATGTGACGCGTAATCAGCCCGAGTCGCAGGTTGAACTGCATCCCGGGGAAAAAAATCGCGGCACCCAGATACCACGCCTTATTCGAGTTAACGAGTTGGCCGCGGATATGCTATAATCAGGACTATGCTATAAACCCAAGGCAAATATATATATATTTATATATGTATATATATATATATATATATTTATATACATATGTATATATATATAAATATATATATATACATATATACATATATACATATATATACTACGTCGTGCCACGATTAAATTATGCATTAGGTAAGTGTTACTCGGGAGAAAACTCAATTAAGCGCTCGCGCGTTCCGCTTTTGCGCTATCACTTTTCCTCCGAAGAAAGCGATTTCGTTTCTTCCATTTTTTAAATTTTTTAAATTCGATCATTTGTAAAATTTGTTTGCCCCTCCTGCCTCCCTTGTATCACCAGATCCTCCAGATCCAGGCGGAGAATTGCCGATTTTTCGAAAATCTTCTTCCTCGAGAGGAGGAAGAGGGAAGAAAATATCGTTCGATGTGGACGTATCCCTCTGGACGTATTCGTACTCGCGAAACGTATTCGAGTCCTCCCATCGATCGGTCGAGAGAAGAAGGGGAAGGAAGAAATCCCGATTCCCTCGTCGACCACCGAGCGCTGGATATCTAGTAGAATCGAAGGACACTTTCGACTAATGCGATTTGCTATAGATAGAAATCGCCGATATGCGACACAACGTCGCTTAACGATCGAAAAAAATACGGGGAAAAAAAAAGAAAGAAAGAAAAAAATCGGAGGCATCTAGGAGGATCTGGTTCACGCCTACGACGTAGAACGACGTAGAGGGAATCAAAATGCACATAAATCCACGATCCAGATCCTGATGCGAGGGAGTGCGAAATCGATCCGAAACGAGAAGAAGGATCGAATCGAATCGTTTCCAAAGATCCGTCAAATCTGCGTGTTTCGAATCTCGCTCGATCTGACCTGGCTCTGACCTGGTAAAAAAGAAAAAAAGAGAGAGAGAAAAGCGGATCAGGCACGTGGACGAAATGTTTCCATTTGGGATCCTGCGGCTTACTTTCAAAGGATCTTTGCGATTCCGATTTTGCGCGCGCTGCTTCGGAAGAATCCGAAGGGAAATAGGCCGGTTTATTCATGAGTGCCCCGTCAGCCTAACGGGGAAGAGAATTCTTTCAACCATTTGGAAAGGATCTTTCCTCGCGGCGAGAAGAATTGACCCTGAAAGATCTGGCGACGATATTTTTTAATCTTCTTCTTTTTCTTCCTTAGATTCCTTCTTCTTCGCGAAAATATTGGATAGAAAATTTTCGAAGCTGGGATCCGATCCGAGCGAAAAAGCGACGGCGACGATCAGAAATTGCGCGGGGATAGAACGGACGTCGATCGCCTTAAGGAGGAAGGACTTTTATTTTCCCTGTCGAGGGATTCTTGAGGCATGTGTGCGATGTGTTTAGAAGGCTGGGTGTATCTGCTAGCTCTGTTGCTGCTGACTAGGAATCCGGTCTCTAAGCAGTGGTGCTAGCGCTAGAGAAGTACTAAAACCTGTAAGCACAGGTACCAGACATGCTAGACCCTACGATAATCTACCACAAAGTCACGTATCGACTTCTTCCACGACGGGCGCGCGCGCGCGAGCGACCGCGCACACACGCACGATTCTAAGCAACGATTCGTGACTTCGAGCAAAATCGACGCTCAAGTTTCCCTGTCGTGTGGATGATGGAATCTTGCCTGGACAGTATCTGGCAAAACTTTCAACGTTTCCAGCCAGATGGGATCTTGCTCTGGGTATATAACTTCGTTACGGGCGCAACCTTTCTTTGTAAATAAAAGGAAAAACTCGTAGCGGAGATTTAAATAGCGGTGTCGATGGGGTGTCGATCGATTTCGTGGAATTTTTTTTCCCTTCGATCTTTCTCCTTCGATGGAGATATCCGAACTGTTTCTTCAAAATAGATAGCCTTAAGTCCAGAATTTAGATTTGTTCCTGAAAGAAAGGAAAGAAAGGGAAACGATTACGCGACATGAAAGAAGATGGATGGATGGAACTGAGAGAATGAGGTTCAACGAACCGCAATTAGCCCAATTGTGGGGCCATGTGGGTGTTGAGTGGGTATTTCTACGACGTCGATCGACGGATGCACTTACCAAATATATATCCTCCCTTTAACCGTCTGGTTATCCTTTCCGGCTAGTGCAGGCATAGAATCCAAGCAACGATACGACACGACACCGGCACGTGAACCTACATTCGTAATCTCTCCTCCCTAGAGAGTTCTAATGGTAGATTCGTGTTTCAAACTACGAATCAGCTTTGATCAAAACAAATGGTGACCAAACTGTGGCCCGCCACCAATTTCGAGGAGGATCGACGATAATATTCGAAATCGTTTCGTAAATTGTTCGATATTTCTTTTTTCCCCTTCGTTTCGAGGAGGGGAACGGAACGGTTTTTACGCTCAGAGACGAGATTTCCAAGAATCGATCGATAGAGGCGAATTCCTCGCGCCGGAATTCCACCGACGACGAGGCTCTCCTCTCTCTCTCTCTCTCTCTCTCTCTCTCTCTCTCTCTCTCTCTCTCTCTCTCTCTCTCTATTTCCTCATTTTGAGCACCTCTGAGAGCGCGCAGCGAGAACGCGGATAGATTTCCGCGAGATTTTCACGCGAGCAAGGGGAGCAATCGCGTGCAAGGAGGAATGGCGCGCGTCACCGGTGGCCGGTACACTTTCATAGACGCGAACCGTTCTGTGACCGTTTTACGGCCATCTTTCTACTCCGCGACTCTGAACGACGCTGAATAAATCTCCGCCAGAATGTTCGAGTCGAAATACCGATTACGTCACTCGTGCAAATACGGATTCCTTCCTTCGGGTGAGATGAATCAGTTCCCTTTCTAGCTGAAATGTTTGACCGCTGTTCGAAGCGTGGACGAAGACATTCATCGTGATCCCAGACCGAAGAGATCCTGAGTTATACTCCTCTCTGAGTTGGAAAATAAATATCGAGATTTTGATATATTTTTTTCTCTCCCCTTGGAGAGAGAGAGAGAGTTAAATATGGTTTCGATAAAGTTCGATTCGAGAAACGTCGCTTGAGGGAAAAAAAAAAAAAAAAAAAAGAAAATGGACGTTCCGGTTAATGGGGAACGGGATCGTGGCCACCCGTGACCCCAATAATCGAGAGCCATGGAAATTTTGCGAATCGAGATGCGGATGGAAATATTCGCCTGTATATCCCGCAGCACAGATTTGCAACGTTATCAACCGAGATATCTGTATCTGGCGGTCGGGGCGTTCCTTTTTGGTCGGATGTGCGATCGGAGCCGAACCCAGGAGAGCGCTTCCGGGGTAATGGCCGGCGGCCAATGGTAACGAGAATGCTGGCCTTGACATTCACCGGGCTCCTGCACGGCCATCGAAGGAAACAAATTAACGACTACCCAGAACCAACCGCGTCCCGGATTATTTATGGGCCAGTCGTTGCCGGAGAACCGGGACCAATTTGCTCTCCGTTTGAATTGTTCGATGACAACTGATTCCGACCTGTTGAATAAATCATTCTCCCGAGGACTTGGCGGGGGAAAAAAAAAAAAAAAAAAATGGACGAAAGACGCGCAAAAGCCCTGTTACAACGAAACAGTTTCTCTCTCTCTCTCTCTCAGGTATGTAATAACTTTTAAGAAAACTTAACTCTTTGTATGTTTGTTGTTTATCGTTGGACAATTTTAAATGTAAACTGTGTGCATGCTGCTTGTTGAAATTATAAAAGCGTGTTTTAATCGTGTTTATACAGAATGGAATTCGGGCTGTAAAATATTCCATTTCCACTTTTCTCGTTTCCTTTTCGCGAGATTCATGGCATCTGTTTGGAGATGGGCCTTGGATTATTTCTCTCTTTCTCTCTCTCTCCTCTCTCCTCTCCCTCCCCACACCTTTTCTGTATCCGTGCCAGAGGTATGCACGTTTAATACGAACGTACACGCCCATACGTTTTTGCGCGATAAGTGAATGAAACTGAGCGCAAAAAGAACTAATGAGATGCGGGAGATGATGTTGGCCTTGACCGACCAGGAAGGAAGGGTAGGGATGAACGAGTCCCGATCGTCTGGGTCAGGTAGTACTTTAGAAACTTCCTTGCTTCCAAGTTTTACGCGGGGATAAAGTAGTGTGATGTAGTAGATTTTTGTTTAATCATTTCGTCTCTTTTCGTTTCTTCTTTTCTTTTTCTCTTTCTCTATTTCCATTGTTCAATAACGTGGAACTTTGTCACGCCGATTTAGAAATTTCTCGAGAATTTCTTTCCATATCGAAATCTAAACGTAAAAAAAAAAAAACAACTGATATTTACACTTAAAATTATTTATGCAAATTTGATAAAAATGGGAAGAAAAAGAAATTAAATCTTAATGGATTGCGAATCATATCGATCCTCTCACGCGTATCATTACGAAACATCGTATGATGGGAATGAGAATTTTTAAAATTCTAAAAATTTGGTTGGGAAACAAGAAAAATTTTCTATATATTTTATCTTTGATATTGATTTACAAAGAACTGGTCTCCATCTTCTGGGTGGAAAGAAAGAGATGGACCAGTGGACACTTTCGAGAACAACATGTCAGAAGGATCAAGCAGTGCAGTTGGCGTTTCGCGGAATAGAACGGTAATCCGTGGCCATGTACCGTTCCATGATTCGTCAAACAAAACATCCGCGAACGTTACACAGAAGAGCATAGACGATTAATAATAATTTGCCTCTCGTTCATTAATTATCAACGACTGTCGATCCAATCTTAATGTTAAAACAATTTTTCTTTCCTCTTGGAAATTCTTCTTCGCTCTTGATCCTATCCTAGAGGAACGATCAATCCTCTCGTATTCTTGGAAATTGCCGATCATCCCTCAGAGGAGTATCCTCTATGTTAATTTTTCTTTTTTTCAATGATCGATAATCTCCTTGAAAAAAAAAAAAGTCAACTCATCCGAAATATATTCCAATTCGAAATTTCTACCTGAAACGTTTCAAATTTAAGTTTCAGACTAATTGATTTGGACAGATTTCTCCTTTTTTTTTCTCTCTCTCTTTTCTTTTTGCACTTGGACGAGGGAACGCGTTCTCAGGGTCAGGATTATTAAGCGTTTCGCGATAAACTGGACGGCTGGAGGATCGTTATTTCGTTCCACGGATGGAACGGAAAGTAGTAAAAGCCTGGGGTCCGAGTTCGTTGGACCCCAGGTCGATCTGACGTAATTTGCTTCCTGGTCGTCCACGGGTGGATTTCCTCTCTGTTGAGCGCGCGTGTTTGCCGGCCACGAACGACGCTCGTGTTGGTACGAATTTCACCGAAACCTGTTATGCCACCGGAGACGGAGACGGGTTTACGACTGCAGTGGCATCTTCTGTGTGTACCTGGACACATCATCGTCCACTTTTGCTCCTTCGATTTGTACCGTGACACCAATCGCGCCGTGCCCTCTCTTTACCTCGTCTTTTTATCCCCCTTCCTTCTCTCTTGAATCCTGGATTTCATCCTTTTTCGTTCCTATATTTTTTTCTTTTCTTTTTTTTACGATAATAAATATTCCAGATCCGCCCTTCGTGTCAAGAGAACCGTTCACACGATTCTAAATGTATCGCTGTGTTGTTAGAAATGCTTTCTGGCAAGGATAAGGAGATGAAGATACGTTTCACGGTAAACGTAAATGAAGAAGACCTTTTTCGAGGGTGGCTTCTTTCCTCGTTTATCGAGAATCTCTGAGAAAATAGGAGTTGTAACGCGTAGTTTATATCGTGAACAACACGTTGATCACGTTTGACCGACTATTCTCTTACGTGGAATGACGTCACGACGTGTTTCTCGTTCGTTGAACAAGGATCGTTGAGGAGGAACGAGGCAGGAACGATAATTATTCCCTCGAACGCTTCATTTCTGTGGGATGAAAATACTTGTAGAAAACTATAAAAAAGAAAGAAAGAAAGAAAGAAAGAAAAATTGTTTCTCTGCAAGTGCAAACGATTTGATCTTCTCTCTCTTTACAAGTTTAGAATTTATTCAGGCCTGAATCAAGGGAAATAAAGACTCGTTTCTAAGCGGCATCCGGCTGTACATCGTTTTCTGTTTTCGTTGGAAGCCGGTCATCGATGATATATTTGTGTAATAAGAGAACACGCTTCGCGCCCCTCGGCAAGTATTATGCAGGCGCCGCGCCGTTCAAAGCGAATGGAGAAGCTCTGCTAGCCCATTGACAGCCTTTTCCTGCCGCTGCTAACTTCCAATGGGTAATTCATGATCAGTGATAGCGGCCTTACCCCATATATATATATATATATATATATATATATATATTCTTGCCCAACACTTCCACTACAGGAAAG
>NW_006263380.1:97015-98445 GCF_000469605.1 Apis dorsata
CTATTATGATTCTTCTATGCTCGTGAAAAATAGTACTTGTCTACGTGTCGTGCCTGTAAATAATGTTGACGTTGTGATTATATTTAACGGAATAGTCTATAAATACACGCACACGTTTGTATATGTTTCATTTGTATATATTCGACGAAAATAAAAAAAATATATATATTTATATATAAGAAAGGATAATAAAAGATTAAAAGATTCGATGATCTACCGATCGAAGAGGAAGGAACAAAAAGAAAAAGAAGAAAAAAAAAAAAGACGAATTATCGAAAAAGCCTCGATTCCAATCTATGTTGATGCCGGATTGAAGCATGATCTGGGGTCAGTCCATGCATAATGAAATAGCTCTTGGAGAAGTTACACACGATGTTATGCCGAGTACGTAGTCGAGACAGGTTCACGTGCATCCATGTTCTTACTAGACTAAATGACAAGTGTCGTTTCTTTCTATCTATGGGAGGACAAAATCGACTGTAGGGAAAACGGAATGTGGATACGAGTATTATCATCCTGTTTTCCAATGTGAAATTCTTCGATAAGGAAACGATAACAAGATCCTCTATCTCCTTTTCTTCTCTTTCCCCTCGATCGAAGATTAATTATCCTACTCCAGATTTGCAAACGACATCAAATATTTTCGAATGAGGAGATATCACATTGTTTCATTTTTGGGATCGTTTTTTTTTTACGAATATAAATTCTTCGATAAGGAGAGGATAAAATATTTTTTCTTTTCCTTCAAAGTATCTTTCTATCAATTTTTCTATGTATTTTAATTTGAAATCTTTTAGATAATTCTCTCTATTCTTTTAATTGATCGTTCCAATTATTGAGTTTATAATTGTTACACAAAACAATCGAAACATCAATTGTCTTAGCATAAATTTTTTGATAAGGAGAAGATGAGAAAATGAAACATTTTTCTATTAATTTTCCATATATTCTAATTTGAAATCTTCTACATTTCTTAATAAATTCTCTCTACTTTGTTAATTGATCGTTCCAACTGCTAGATTTACAATTGTTACATCAAACACCGATTGTTTTTAACATAAATTCTTTGATAAGGAGAAGATGAGAAGATGAAACATTTTTCTATCAATTTTCCACATATTCTAATTTGAAATCTTTTAGATATAAATTCTTTCTACTCTGTTAATTGATCGTTTTGGTAAATTTACAATCATACAAAGAATAGATAAAACATTTTTCCATCAATTTTCCATATATTCTATTTTCAAATTTTCTAGATTTCTTAATAAATTCTCTCTATTCTCTTAATTGATCTTTAAGTTTATCGTTACACCGATTGTTTTTAGCATAAATTCTTCGATAAGAAGAAGATGAAACATTTTTCTATCAATTTTCCATATATTCTAATTTGAAATCTTTTAGATATAAATTCTTTCTACTCTGTTAATTGA
>NW_006263380.1:98450-104348 GCF_000469605.1 Apis dorsata
CTAAGTTTATCGTTACACCGATTGTTTTTAGCATAAATTCTTCGATAAGAAGAAAATGAAACATTTTTCTATTAATTTTCCATATATTCTAATTTGAAATCTTTTAGATATAAATTCTTTCTACTCTGTTAATTGATCGCTAAGTTTATCGTTACACCGATTGTTTTTAGCATAAATTCTTCGATAAGAAGAAAATGAAACATTTTTCTATTAATTTTCCATATATTCTAATTTGAAATCTTTTAGATATAAATTCTTTCTACTCTGTTAATTGATCGTTGCAACTGCTAAGTTTACAATCGTTACACCAATCAATCGAAACACCATATATTATCTTTAACATAAATTCCTCTATAAGAAGATGAGAAGGTGAAACGCTCTTCCATATCAATTTTCCATATATTCCAATTTGAAATGTTGCAGACATAACCTCTCTCTACTCCGTTTAACCGATCGTTCCAACTGGTAGATTTACAATCGTTCTCGAAATCGGTTCTCGAAACAACGAAACAACACGTTCGGTGTGACGTGGATCGTAACATTTTTCCACCAGGTTGCACGGTAGCCGTAGTACACCGGAAAGAAGAAGAAGAAGAAGAATGCAGTTTCTTCCTAGCAACCGCATCAGACCCGGCCCGGGATTCCTCTTCCTTTTCTGCGCCGGTTTTCTGCCTCGCAATGGGAGGATCGGATACCGCGTCCTTGAATACGGAATGACTGGAGCAGCCCTGGGAAGGGCAAGTGTTTATTTTGTAACAATCTCGGGTGGACTCGGTCTCTCGGTCGCGGCTGCATTTTTATGCGTCTGCATTAGCCTTAATCGCTATATTATGAGCATCAGGTGGTCCGATGGATTTCAAGGGTGACCGTTTCACGTTTTTATCCGTCCACCGATCTCTCTTTGTCTACTATGTAAGCGAAGAAGAAAGAGAGAGAGAGAGAGAGAGAGATAGAGGGAGGGAGGGAGGGAGAGAGGGAGAGAGAAAGAAGAGAGAGAGAGAGAGAGAGAGAGATAGAGAGCGACCGACTGCACTGGCTGCCCACTTGCAACCGGTGGCATTCTCGTTTGCCTCTTCTCCCACACCCTTGACCTAGCCAGCCAGACGCGTTTGAATATTCAGAAGGCGAACACTTTGTCGTGCTCGAATTGGTCGGTTTGTCAGCTACCGGTCGGCATGCGTGTTTCTCTTTTTCTTTTCGTTTCTTCTTCGTTGTTACACGATCCGATCGTCGCGAAGGAAGGCCGTGAAATGAAAAACGACGTGGACGTGGAAATTTGTTACCCGGGGAACGAAACACGGACGTTTCTCGACGTTTATCATATCATTTTCGAGAACCTCTTCGGGAATTCTTTCTTTTTTTTTTTTTTTTTTTTTCAGGAATTTATCGGTCATTGGATCGAATATATATTCGAAGGAATATATATTCATCCAATCGCGAAATATGGGAGGATTAACGAGAATGAGAGACACTCTCAAAATCAAGTAACCTAGTTAGTCGTAGAGCCTAACCTAGTCGAACGGTTGTGGTCGCTTGTGACACTCCAACCGTATACCAGTTGAAATAAAATATCTGCAGATTGTCTAAAATATCACCGCTTAAACTGTTTGAAAATAATCCAACTTCGACGTATGCACGCGTAGTGGGCACAGGACGCGTGATCGATCAAGCAACGGATCTCCTCCGCCAATATTATTAGATTAATAGAACGTGTCAGGTCTATGTGGCGGCAAACTGGGTCTCGGGGTCTCGGTTTCGCGCATAACCGAGGCGATCTAAGTCGCGCCGCCTGGCCACCACGTCACCGGAGAACGCGGTGCACCAGGTGAAAGTTTCAGCCTGCGGAAAATGCGTGGTATCGTAGGTGATCGCGGTTGCGCGAGACCTGGCGCCGATTGCAAGAGAGCTCGAAATTGCCACCGCGATTAGCCTTTCGTATTCCTCTCTCTCTCTTTCTTCTTCTCTCAGATTCGACGGATACGAATTTTTCAATTCTACGTTGGGGAGATAAAAATACTTTCAACTCTCGAGAATATTTATTTTTGGATAGTATATTTTTGACAAACGTTCCCTTTCTCGAGATTAATCTAGTTTTCTCGCGAATTGATAAACGAATCGATTCGAGCGATCGAATTGAAAATGTCGCGGCGTGTTCCAACCGATTCGCAAAGGAATGTCGAGATCTGTGTTGGTAAATGGGCTCCACTCGCCGCCCCTTGGGGCGGGTTACTCTCTTCTTGTGGTTTCACGCTTAATGGTAGCGTGTTATTTCCCGTAATTTATGTTGAAATAGATCACCGATTTTTTTCTCGTTTTCTCTTTCTCTGTTTATCTTGTGCCTCGAAAGTTGTACACAGTAATTGAGATACGGGCGGGAATAATTTTCTATCGTTCGATTTCGGGCGGTGAAATTGATGTTGTCGAATTTTAAGAGCAGCTTCGCCACTCGTCTGCGTGGAAGCTGCGCGGTGACCCAACGAAATACGCACAAGCGCGAGGACTGAATGCGATTTGGAATCGGGCTGAGAGTTTAGTAGGTGACTCCGTTCGCAATTCTTCTCGAACGAGTGGTGTTTAAAAGTCCTCTGCCTTCATTCGAATCGGCTGATCTATTCAATTCCCGATGGCCGAGAGTTTGCTCTGCTCGTTGCCTTGAAAGACAATTCTAATTATAATTTTCGATTCAGGATGCAGGATGTGACGATCGAACTTTTCCCTTCGACGATACTTGAAAATATTTGCATAGAAATTTAAACTTTGATTAAGATTTGATCAAATTGATCGCGCGTTATTATTTTCGAACAATAAGGTAAAGAATTATTTTTTAAAAAATATCATCAGCAATTGATCAGTTTGTTTCTAGACGATTGGCTATAATTTTCAACAAATAATTGGATAAGATTAATTACGGAGGATTAATCGAAATGAAGTTGAATAAAAATCGGGTGAACACTTGATGTAGGTCACACACAGTGTTCGTGACGAGAGACAGCCGCAAAATAACTGGACGAGATGCGATTTAAAAAAAAGTGGAACGTGCGTGGATTAGATCGAGCACGCCTCGTCGTGACACTTTCTCCTTCGTTTCTGGATTACGATCGATAATTTTACTTCCTTAGAAAGCTCTCACACACTCCTCCGTACCAGCGATCTTTTCATACGGTCGAAGAGACCCGCAGGCGTTGCAGACGAGAATATATATATATATTTTTTTTTCCTCTCCTCTCCCCTTTTACTTCTTGTTTCCTCTTTTCCACCGTCTCCGCTCCGATCTGCGATTTAAACTGCTCTACGCTTCAAACCGCGAGATCCTTGCAACCGCAGAAGCACGCGAGATGTGTGTGGCCAAGATGTGGTGCATTACTTTCTCTTTCACCTCGCCATCGCGAACGCCGATTGGTCGTTCCCGAAACTTAATGTTCTTTTCATCGCTTCCTGAAAAACGAGAAAGTTTTCCTCGCTTCTCTCCCTCCCCTCCCCCGCATTACCTTCCTTTCGCATCGAGCCAATCACGCCAAAGATTCAACAGTATTTTCTTATCTTTTCAATCTTGTTTATTTTTCTTCTTACTAATCCTTGGACTTGAAAGAAGAAAAGAAAATCCCTCTCCCCTTTTTTTTCTAAATTTTTCTCGACCCATATTTCTAATTTTAATTAATTGGCATTTCTTGATCACCACACAGATTCAACAGAGATCGATCCTTTGTAATGTGATTATTTTCTTGAAAGGTTTGAAAAAAGAAAAATCCTCGTCTTTTTCGATCGATGCAAACATTTTCATCAAATAGATCGTCAAAGAGAGAGACATCCCTCTAAGCATCTTGAATGAAACAAATATCAATTCTTATGATTAAATAGTTCTTATAACATAATCACGAATCCTCTAAAGGATCAAAATCAAACTTATCTTAATTATTTTCAAACGAATTTCCAATCGAAGAGATCTCAACACTATCGTCCCATTAACTTTCAGCCGAAACTGTCTACTTTTACATATTTCAGCTTTCAACATGAGATTAACCGTGTATTTCTTCGTACGTGCATATTATACATACATATGTGTGCCAATTTTTGGAGGGGACAGAGATCTTGTGCAGGCGAACACGTTTGCCTATGCACCCATGTCGTCGTGAGCACGTGGTCCAAACACTCACGTGCTGCACACGGACTCAACTTCGCGCTGATTCTAAATTTTCTTGCTCGACCTAAGTCCAATCATCCCTGGTGTCCTCTTTCGCCTGCCTTAGGTTTGCAGTTTTACACAGACAAAAAAGAAAAAGGAAAAGAAATTACACAAAGAATTATTTTTACTTCGAGATCCTCGAAGTGAAAAAATCTGTAAACTGTGAAAGAGCACTTATTTTCGTTTATTACTTTTTTGAGTTAAGAATGGTAATTTTAATTGTAAGAATATTTTCATTTCGATACGAAAAATTTGACAAAGGAGGTTTCTCGGAAACGAAGGATTCAGATGTAGAAAATTGGATCCATCCAGGATGGTATACGTCCCGTGAAATATGCAGGCCGCGGAGAAGGTGAATGAAGACACGTTTGTGAGAATGTTTTCTTTCGTGGCGCAGCGTGGAAGGGAAGAGTGACGTGTTAAATCTGAAACTATTCTACGTAATTTCGCGAGATAACAGCGGCTGATGACGCTGAGTCGTACGGATTTTCGCGGATGCTGAACGTTTCGCCGAGGAGGGGGAGATGAATTCGAATTCAACGGCGTCAAGATTCGTACACGTAGACGATGATATAACATCGATAACGTATACATACGAGGAATATCAAAATACCGCTTTCGTAAACGACACTTTCATCCATTCAAATGAATCCCTCCCTTCCAAAGATTTCCTCCGCATCATTCGCATTATTCGAAGCAATTTTCGCGATTTCTTCCATCGATCGTTATTTTTACGAATTAATTTCTTCGAAGGGATGGAAAAAATTAAAAACGTTGCACGCTTTTCGTTATTCAACTTTTTGATATTTTTTTTTTTTTTCTCACGTTCGCATTCAACGTTAAAATCTTTTGAGATTTCGAGATGGATATATTTGGAAGAGGGTAATTATCGTTCGCGTGAGATTGGGAAAAATTCGGGACAATGCGCCGATGTTATTGTTATCGTATGCGATCGGCCGATAATGAAAACGGGAAGGTTTATGTCACCAATGCCGTAATGAGGCCGCGTTATGCCGAAAG
This sequence comes from Apis dorsata, assembly GCF_000469605.1. Taxonomy (NCBI): domain Eukaryota; kingdom Metazoa; phylum Arthropoda; class Insecta; order Hymenoptera; family Apidae; genus Apis; species Apis dorsata. The sequence continues at coordinate 103,654 of NW_006263380.1, forward strand.
GACAGCATTTGCGTCTACTTGAATACGTGATCGCTCGTTTGTCGTGCATGCAGATGGGCGAATTTTCAGGTCGAAAAATCTATACCGTGATACGCTATGGTGATCTAAGGATCTGGGATTCTGGGATTTCACGAAATATATATATATGGGCACGATCTTGCCTCGCGATATTCCAAGTTTCACGAACAATTCAATTGGCCTCGTTCCCGCGAAAGTTGATTGAAAGAATTGCTCGAGCCAATAACAATAATGAGATTACTGTTTTGCACTTGTCATTTTTTTCGTGATAAAACTCGCGAATAGTATAATTTTATATATATATTTTCGACGAAAATTTTGTGAAATGATTTTTTCCTTTCTTTACGATTTAATAAAATATTCTTATCAAAATCTAATTTATTACAGGAGATCATCGATAACAATTTTGAAAAACATGATATTTATTACTCGTTCAAAATTACCATCCATGATGACCACAAACGATTTAACACGATTCTTACGAAAAAAAAAAGAGCGCGTTGCTCGTAAAGTATTCTTTGTTCCAGAGAGAAATGAGCCACCATTACCGATAACGTTGTTTATGTTCCCATTTCTATGGGAAGGGGAGGGGAAAGGTACGGTCATCGTGGTGCTCCCATTTTCCAAAAAAAAAAAAAAAAAAAAAAAAAAAAAAAAAAAAAAAAAAAAAAAAAAAA
>NW_006263380.1:104389-114713 GCF_000469605.1 Apis dorsata
AAAAGAAACTTACGGTTTTCAACGATCGTGGAATTCAACGTAAAAGGGCATTACCGATACAGAAGGAGTGAACGATAAGGATCACGGAGGCCTAAGAATAGCGGTACTTTCTTTTTGCTCCACTGACATCGACTCGACGCCAGTGTTCGTGAATTGCGACATAGATTTTGTTTTGGTTCCATGAAGATCGCGGTTCCGTATTTTTTTTAACCGCTTCTCGATCAAAACAAGTCGGGGAATATCGAGACTTTCGACTCGATCCTCTCGAGAGATGAGCGATTATTATTCCATTTCCAAGCGTAATCGTTCCGTTCATCGTGATATTTAAATAGGAAATCGGATAAAAATTCGAAAATCGTTGCTTATTCCTCGAGTTAACGAATAAAGTCTTACAAGATTTGTCGATTTTCGTCGAATCTATCGAAAAAAATGAAAGCTTCGAATCGTGAAAAATTATTGATTTCGACGCACAAGCTCGTTCAAAGTTTTCTCGTATTACAACGAATTGTCGCAGTTGCGGATCAACGCGTTGAAATTTTCAAGGCCATGGGTTTCAAGTTGTTTTACGAGAAATATATTTTTATTAATTTTTCTTTTTTTTTTTTCTACCTTGAAAATCTTGTAATCTTTTCTACGCGTTCGATTAAGGAAAAATTGTCACGAAAAGCGCAACAATCGAGATTCGAGAGAATAAAATTCACGATATTGTAATTTTTTGCGGGCAACATGAAATTTTAAAAGGCATCGAGGCAAAACACCGTAATATATATCGTGGAGCTCTCTGAGGTTCCGCTATCGCGTGGAAAGGGAATGAAGAATAACGGGAAATTCCGGGACAATGACGAAAGTTGAAATTTGGAAGGGGGAGAGGGGGAAGAGAAGCAAGAAGGTAAAGATTCGGTTACTCGCGTTATGCTAATCCCTTTGCCTTCGGCAAATCATCCGATCGATTTTATTTTCGTGACCTGGATCTCTGTGAATCATGATGTCTTGACTGACAGACCATCGAAATCCCTGCGCAAAAAAAAAAAAAAAAAGGAAATCAATATTTTCTTAAAAACACATCGATATGTACACGTTTCAAATTATAATTATCGAATATAATTTCGAAGCTTAAATAAAATCCTGCTTAAAAATTCATGGAAAAAGATATCGAGATATCGTTACATCACCAATCAACCAATCCATATTTATCCATATTTTACGTAATTATTTTATACAAAGTATAAACTTTCGTTAAGTAATCGAATTGCACGGATTCATATCTTGGACGAGAAACGATATATAATATCAAAAGCTGTTAGCATTAATAGAAATACAATCATGCGTCAAAGGATAGGATAAACGTGAAAGTCGGACGAAATTCTATTAATAAAGTTCTCTCGAAAATTCAGCAAAAAAAAAAAAAAAAAGAAAAAAAAGAAAGAAAGAAAGAAAGAAAGAAAGAAAAACGATATCGTTAGAAACGGAAGGAACAGCGTTACCGCGAGTGTTAAATTTCCGCTCGAATTTTCTATCGTTGGTTATTTAAATAAATACGATTAACACCGATTTGTACACACCGGATTTGTGTACACCGGAATTCGAGCGCGGCGCAAGTGATCCACACTGAGGAAACGTGCGTCGCTGTGTAAACACACGGGTCGCGAAGAAAGAGAAATGGCAGGAGAAAAGCCAGTGGTAGGGGCAGACAGCAGGTGGTGGGGTAACTCGCAAAGGTGATTCACGTGTTTCCTTTTTTACATATCTCATATTTAAATGCTACGTGCACCGTTAAAATCGTCTAAACCCCCTAAATAATAAACTAGAACCGAGTTGTCGGTTTCCTGCCCGATTTCACGGGGAGGGGAAGGGNCGAGGATATAAAACTCGAGGATAGAAACGGAAAGTAAGAAATCAGCCTGGAGGGGGAGAGGAGGAAGAAAAAAAAAAAAGAAGAAGAAAAAGAAAAAAAACTGAAACTATCTCCTGTCCCTGTTCACGAATTGTGAAAGTAATCGGTTCGAGACGGTTGGAATGGCTTCGATTAAAGATGAATTCTTGGAATTCAAGTTTAGTTTTAGACTCGCGATAATAATAATATTTGTCTATGGACTTAAATAAATAGGCTCGATTTCTACGAAATTTATGGGGGGAGGTATAATTATTCCGAGAAACCGATAATCGCACAAAGAAAACTTAAGAACGATCACTTTTCCGTTCGTAACGTTGTGTTCTTTCATTTTCCACGAGTTACTTTGCACTAAAGTTTCATAAATTATCGTGCAAATTACGGGCTTGGCTCCCCTTTGTTTTTTCTGGCAAACAAACGAAACAACGCTTCTGCAACATTGTACACACGCGCGATGGAAGGATGGAGAAGGAGAAATGGCGAGCGGAGATTATCGGGTGGAGAGGAAGGAAAGGGGGAGGGCAGAAGACGGTGAGACGGTGGCAAAAGGTGATCCACGTGTTTCGCAGATTTTTCTCCACGATCGACTTTCAAATCTGCCCACTCGATGCGCCGTCAAGAATTTCGTCAAGACGTTCGATTAGAATGCGAAACGGAAACGGGCCACCGATTTATTATTGGACCGTTCCCGCGCGATCTCACGAGGATCTCACACCTCAACTTTCCAAACTACCAACGTTCAAGCAAATGGAAATGGTTATCTGGCCGAATTACGAAACCTCGACCTCGACACGCACACCACGACACCTTCCTTCGTTCCCTTGGTGGCGTAGCTTATTCGTGAACGACGTGAACGAAGCCTTGTTCGTCTCTGGGAAAAGAAGAAATTTTCAATCGTGTCGCTCGACATCGACGACAACAAACGGGCGGAGGGAAAGGATTGCCCGTTCGGAACAAAAACCGAAATACGAAACGATCGGCTACATCGGCTGTTATTTGCTGACCGTAACCAGGTGGCGTTCCTCCTGATAGAGGTAGAAAAATGCATACACTTTGAGTTGAAGCAAGGTCGAGACGTGGAATATTACGGATATTCCAACCAATGCTTTCCAACCCGAGCCATCGAATTATTATTCGAAAATTGACACTATGTTTCTATGTAGGAGGGAGAGAGAAAAGACGGGGAGAATTAAATTAGAACAGGGACAAATGAAGAGGGAGACGAATATATGGTTGGTATAATAGATACGAGAACGATAATTGTATGCGGGATTCGATAAAATTCAGAATCTTCCTTCCTTCTAAGGGCGAGGTCACCGAGTGAAGAGCTTACAGTATTGTCGTCTGCCAAGTTGGTGGGGGTCCACGCGGTAACGCAGGAAGTGAAAATGTTATTCAAATTTATGGAAAACTCGCACCCGCTGCGATTTATGGTTGCCCATATCACGGTAAAAATTTATAAACCGAAGTTAATTCCAAGAGATTTGTCGCTCCCTTTCTTATTTCGTTTATTTTCGCGAATTTTCCAATAACGAAAATTGATTTCTTCTTCTTCTTCTTCTTTTTTTTTTATAATAGTTATCGAATTCTTTCATCGAATCTCACCATCTTCTCGAACATCTTTTCCCAACATTATGCAACAACGAACGAAGAAGACAGATTCCTTCCTTCGATCGGCTCTCCGATCACGCACTCCGATACTACCTTTCTTCTTCCTGCTGCGCATCGTAATGGCCGAGCAACTTCTTTCCCGCAACTTGCATTCCGTTGCAACAAAGTTGCTCACCGTTGCGTATAAACCCTTCTGCTTCCGATTAATCGATCGAATCGATTTCTTCCAACCGCGATTTCCCCTTTTTACTCGAATAAGCGAGCGAATAATCCTTCTGCTCCATCCGCTCTACTCTTTTTCTAGAAGCTTGTAGAAAAATCGAAGAAAATGAAATTTTCATGGAATTTTTATTCGCTGTTATCGGTTGAATTTTCCGCGGGAAAATTTGTTTCGAATTGGGATTGGCGTGATGGGCGAAGGGCTGGTGTTCGGCTCACACAAAGTTGACGAATTTCCATTCAGGACGACACGTTGTCATAGGTCGGCTGGATAGTTCATTATACTTGCTGATGCCTCGATCCGATACGCGCGCGCGTGAATGTTCGATAATTTATACCAAATTGCGCCATGCCCTTAGAATGATGACAGGGTTACGTTGTCATAGGTCAGCTGACAGACTGATTATACTTGCTAATTGTCCTTTTTTTCGTCATTCCGTTTCGACGGAACCTTGTGATATTCTCCGATATAGTTGTCTCCGATACACGTGGACGCTTTCGAGAGCTTTTTCGATTCCCCCTCGGTTCGATCGTGAAACGTGGTTGCATCAGATCGAGAGACAACCGGCTTTCCTTTCGACTTGCCACCTTGCGCGACGATCGAATTAGTTTCTTTTTTCTTTTTCTTTTTTCCCCTTCCAAAATCTAATTCCTTCGTAGGTTTTCTCAATTTCTTATTATTATTTGTACGTTTAATTGTGACTCGTTATTTATCATCGCAATGTCGTAAAATTGGATTAAAATAATTTTACGGTTCGAATCTTAGTTTCTTTTTTCCCTCTTGCAAAATCCAAAATCTAATTCCTTCGTAGGTTTTCTCAATTTCTTATATTTGTACGTTTAATTGTGACTCGTTATTTATCACGCATCGCAATGTCGTAAAATTGGATTAAAATAATTTCTTCGAATCGCTTAGTTTCTTTTTTCCCTCTTGCAAAATCCAAAATCTAATTCCTTCGTAGGTTTTCTCAATTTCTTATATTTGTACGTTTAATTGTGACTCGTTATTTATCACGCATCGCAATGTCGTAAAATTGGATTAAAATCACTTTTCGATTTTTGTTCTCCCGTTTAATTGAGACGAAAGTCAATTAAAAAATAATTTTCTTTTGAAATTATATCTACGACCAGAGCGATCAGCTGAGAGTTTATTTTAAAATAGTAACCTCCTCTATGGTCTCTTTAAACCCGAACGAATTACAATCGTGGCGGAGAATCACGCCACGGCCAATAGCGGATTCAAATGTGATATTCAAATACGATTCCGCCGATTCTATCCATCCTAGGTCCTTAATTCTCGAGGCAGAGGTATACTGCCGGCCACCCACGGCTACTTTGCTTTTCAAAAATCACGCACACGTGAGGGTACACATGTAGGAAGGCTGGCAAGCTCAACCAGATATGGAGAAAGAAAACGGAAGCCGTCAATTACATAATGCATTCGAATCGACGTACGAGTTCGATCGGATCTCTCTCTCTCCGCCTGTTGGTACACAAAACGGGGATGTCGGTGCGCGTGATGGGCGATCCTCGAGGTCATGGTCACGACTTGTCTCGCAGAGACGCGTCAAATTTAGTCGGCTTTAAAAAAAAAAAAAAAAAAAAAAAAAAAAAAAAAAAAAAAAAAGAAAAAAAGAAAAAACAGTTCAGTCTCAGCGACGTTCCTTTCTCTCGATTCTTCTCGAGAAGTATGAAGTATAGTTTTAATTTAGTTTAGTTTTAATTTTCGAAGAAATTAATTAATCTTCTTCCCTCGTCCTTTTTCATTTTTCTTTCTTTCACGCGTATATATTAACGAAATTATTACCTTATCGAAAGATCGAAATTGTTTCTCGTTGCTAAATTTTCAAAATTTTTCTAAATTACAAAGTTTTAATTCTCCCGAAATTCTTGCTTTTTTTTTTTTTTTGCTTGGTAATCTCGATCGATTCCCGATAACAAACGAGAGATCGGGAGGGAAATCGGATCGGCATGGAGATTCTGATCTTGGAAATCAAGGTCGGAACGATACCCATCGAGGAGTAAATTTAACCACGGTTGAACGTATATATTTTTATTCGCCTCTTGAAATTCTAATCTCTCTCTCTCTCTACTAGACTTTTAATCCTCTCACCTCCTCCCCGTCTCCCTCCATCGATGCTTCAATAATTCAACACCAGCCTCGCGTGTNGCGAAAGAAGCAAAAAAGCGTCCTATTACGCGGCGTCAAGGTACACGTGTAACTTTCTTGTAATCTTCTCGGCTTTTCGTGTCAGCAAACGTCAAACGTTCCAGAAACATTATCTGCAATAAGTGCATAGTCATTTTAACGCGTGATCGGAATCTAGTGACGCGTTCCTTATTTCCGGGCGAAATATTAAATATATTTATATTTTCTTCTCGTAAAAAAAAAAAAAAAAAAAGAAAAAAAAAAAAAACGAAAGAACACGCTTCTTTATGACAAATATCATATATATATATATATATTGAAAATAATTTTGAAACATAATTATTTTCGAGTAGGAAAAAAAAAGATTAATTCGAGAGACAAGTTTATCTTCTTCATCCGTTTCATCATCGTATTCCATATTAAGCATTTCGAAATATTTTTTCTTCGAAACACGGCCGACGAGATCACGTTCCATTTAAAACAATGTATCGTGACGATTGGAACGATGCGCAAATGTGCGTTCACTTAGATAGGTCCCGAATAGATGTCACTGGTTCGTCCGCATACGATCTATAACCCGACAAGTATCTAATTTCCACATGGTCTGAGATAGCGACTGGAAGAGGCGGCGAAGAAAACTGCGCAGGAAGACGCGTCTCGAGAAAAAGGGTGGGAATGCTTCGAATATGGAGCTGTGGTACAATTTCCCGTTTCCGCCGACCCTGTGCCGAGTTATCTACCTGTCGGCGCGTCCAACCAAATCTCATATTCCGTCGTACGGAATGCCAATGATGGAAAAGAAACCAAAAAAAAAAAAAAAAGAAAGAAAGAAAAAGAGAACAAGTTTNNNATCCACTCGATTATCGATTCTCCGTAACGCGAATATCCTCCTCCTGTTAAATTTTTCAACTCGCGCGTCATAAAATATTTTACGCGTCATCAAACATTTTTATCGACGAGAAACGAAATTACGTGATATCCAAAAGAGGCGAATATTTTCAAATGCGTCCACCGATCGAATGGAAAGAAGTGGGAATAGACAAAGCATCGAGGAAATAATTGGCGTAACAAGAGAGATTCTGGGCGAAAATAAAGGGTGGAAAAGATGAGGGGGAGAAGTTGGGGTCTGGCTGCGCGAAGAGAAACGTGTTTCGATGAGTAGACGATCGGGAAAGATCGGGAAAGAAGAGGGACTGAAAGCCGATTTCCCGATTCGTCGCGACGCCTGCGAATCGGCCTTTTCCGTTGAATTATGTTGATAGCATTCATTCTCGAATGATGATCGCCTCGGCTCGAGCCGAGAGGAGAGGAGGCAAGTTGCCATCGAGGAGGCATTTCAGACGGAGGCGATAAAAACGGAACGAGGTGGCCGAGGAATAGATACGAGATCGAGATATAAACTATATAAACTAGGAGCAGATAACAAACGAATCCGTGGCCCTTCACGGATCTAGGGATTTTTCTTCTTCTTCTTGCATAAGGAATTTTTTCTCTCGACGACCAGGGACGTCGAACGAGAAATATCCATCGAAGGATATTTTCTTCTCTCGGAATTTTAAAGCTCTAAGACGTTTTTTTTTCGTTTCAGAATTTTTCAAAGTTTCGAACAAGGAGAAATATTCGCGAAATCAGCGAATATATTTCGATATTATATTTGTTTCGGAATTTTTTTTTTCTCAGAATTTTAGAATAAGCAATTCATTCGGGATGCATTAATTTTTTTCAGCGTTATTTCGTTGTCGTTCGAAATTTATTCGAACCACCTTCGCGATTCACCTCCGAAGATTCGTTCTCTTTGCTTCGACTTATAGATACGGCAAAGTTGCAATAAGGATGAGCGGGTCAACCGTCAATGTATCGGCTACATTGTTGTAATACTGATACGTGCAACAATTTAGAAACCAAATTGCTATTTTCGCGTTGTCGATTCCTTTTCCTCTGCTCGCCTCGCATTTGTATTATTTTTTCCCCCTTCGAGAACGGAAAAGAAAGGAAAAGAAAGGAAAAAAAAAAAAAAAAAGGGTAAAAGTTTAGAAATTGCTTTATCGACAACGAGACACACTTTCTCGATCGAGATATGGTTATTCAAACCAATCTGAAATGCGGGAAAGGTTGCGAGACGGTATCGATCAAACGAAGCCTAGGCAACGAGTGCTGTCAATGCGAGTTTCTTGTATTTTTGAGGAGTCATGTTAAAATAATCGCTTTCGCAAATTTCTCACACGCTTACGGAAGATTTAGCTTCTATATACAGTAGTGTTAGATATAAAGGGACGTGGTAAAATGCAAGAAGAGTGCGACTTTCAATCCTCTTTGATGGAGAAAAAACTCTCGGCCGAAGCCAGGCTCGACACTGCAGCAAGTAGTATCACTTTATCGGAAACAGAGATTAAAAAATCGGTTAGAATCCATTTCTGTTAAATCTCTTCTCTCTTAATATCACGTTATATCATGTTGTTGAAAATTTGGAAGAGGTGACAAGTTTTTTTCCTTGCACGAGAGAGGTTAACTTCGATCGACACTATGAAGTAATACGACACGCGTTAACGACATACATTTTTATCCCTTTAAAAATTAAAAATCTCCCCAACGACGAGACGAGAGACGATTAACTCGCCTCGAATCGATTAAAATTCTTTCGTTTGATGAAATTTTCCAAATTCTTTTCTTCGTTTCTCGAAATATCTGTGGAAAGAAAGAAAGAAAGAAAGAAAGTAAAAAAATCAATCCCTTTTCGTTTTTAAAGATACCGAAAGATTCGTCCGTGGATTTCGACGTCCTTTCCGCCTCGTCGTTGGACGTTCTCACGAAGATGGGCGTAGAATTACAAAAGAACGAGAGCGCGTCGGAGGAGCAGGCATTGGCGACCTCATCTACTCCGGAGCCCATACCGGAAGTCGACAACGATGACGACTCTAACTGGCTCTCGTATTTCGACTGCAACGCTATATTCGACGTGACCTACGAAAATCAATCTTACTACAACTCGACCAAAGCCGAGAAGGACAGTGACAGCGATTTGGACGACACTTTGACGTTCGACGACGCCGAGGAAGGCGAGGCCCTCGTCCTGGACGAGAACGATACCTACCCGAATTCTTATCAACAATCGTTCGAGGAGACCTGCGAGAAGAAATTGGACAACAATAACTTTGTCGTCTCCGATAAAGCTTCTACACTCGAGATAAATCAAGATTCGCGCAGCGTGGCCGAGAACATTGATCCGAACGCGGACCAAGGGGCGAAGGAGGGCGAGGAGAAGGATCGAAACGGGGATAATCTCGAGGCCGATTCGACCGATCGGATCGACGACAACGCGAACGACAATGAGATTTCTGCCAGGATCGAGTCGATGACGATCGAGAAGATCGAAGAGGTCTCGAGTCGAGAGGACGACTCGAACGAGGCGGTGGCCAAGGAAACGATAATAGAGTTGAAGAAGACGGAGGGCAAAATGGACGATTTCTCGAGCGACTCCGAGGACGAGTACGAGGGGAATCTGATTTATTCCTCGCCTAATGTGAACATATCCGCGTATTTTAAATACAGGGACAGTATGAAGGAGCCCAAGTACGAGGCGACTATAGATCAATTGAACGCCATGTACTCGAAGGAATCGAGTAAATCTGTGATCTTGGAGGAGATTGTCGAGGAGCCGTGTGTCGAGGAGGCGGGGAAAAATCCGAACGAAACGGCAAACGAAACGAACGAGGGCGAGTGTCTGAAGGTGCAGGAGGAGTTGAAGCAGGGGCAAGAGGAAGCGAAAGAGGAGCAAGAGGAGCTGAAGAAGGGGCAGCAGGAGGAGGAAGGGGCGAATTTGACGGGGAGCGCGATAATTCCTCCGGATCAAAGGAAAGAATCCAAGTTCGTGGAATTGAATTCTCCGGAGGAGTATTTGGAGAAATTGGCGGAGATCACGGAGCCGGATTGTCCGAGAACGGAGGAGGAAGCTCACGAGAAGTTGAAGAAGATCGCGGAGGGGAAGGCGGAGATAGAGAACAGGAAGAACGAGGCTCTGGAGGATCTGTCGGTGGAATTCGATAAGATCGAGAAACTCGTCGCGGAAACCAAGTCCGCGAACCAAGTTTACGACGAAAGCGGATCGGACGAAAGCTCGGACGAGGCGAAGGAGGGGGATATAGACGTGGGGAAGGATATAGAATTGCCTTTGACCAAGGATCAAGTGGCGGAGAGCTTTAAATTCAAAACCGTTCAGAAGAGCGTGGAGGAGGAGGAGAAGCGTCGCGCGGAATTGTTGCAAGAATGTCTCCAAGTGATTCCAAAAATACCGGAAACGGAGGAATCCGTGGACGAGGATCTCGTTGCGATCGGGGGGGTCGAGCGAAGAGAGAAGGTGGAGGGTGACGACGACGAAGATACCGGCGCGTCGGAGGCCTCGAAAGAGCAGGAGAAGGAGGGGGAGGGGGAGGAAGGCGCGAACGAGGCGATTGTCG
>NW_006263380.1:114824-115237 GCF_000469605.1 Apis dorsata
CCTCGACGACCACGGAAATCAAGTCAACCGTCCAAGGAATCGTCCAAGACATTATCGACGAAACCGAGGATTCGCTGTTCTGGCGGTTCAAGAAGGAGCCGGAGAGGACTTACATCAAGGGGAAGGTGTACGATTTCGACGAGAAGAAACACGGCGCCAGGTACAGTTGCCTTGAACCGGTGCGATCCGTTGATGCATTTACATCGGCATGTACGTGATATAGTATTTTTATGTTTGGTAAAGTAAACGGTATCTGGTTCCAGAATGACCGAGGAGTTTTTGAAAAAGCACTGCAAGCAGCATAAACTTTATCAAACACCGCATCTGAACGACGTACTTTATCTTCATTACAAAGGTTAATTTTAACACGAGCATCACTCGTTTACGAATCTAACTAAAAAAAAAAAAAAAAA
>NW_006263380.1:115293-121914 GCF_000469605.1 Apis dorsata
GAAAAAAAGAAAAGAAAACAAAAGAAAAGAAAAGAAAAGAAAAAAAGAAAAGAAAAGAAAGGAAAAGAAAGAAAAAAAGAAAAGAAAAAAAGAACGTAACAAAATTTTTCACATATTATTCATAAATAAATAAATAAATATAAAATGAAAAAATTCTATACATTGTACACACTGAAATGTTATAAATTTGCAATAAAAAACGCTGCCAAAGTACCACTTTATCGCATCGTTTTTGTAGCAATACAAAAAAAAAAAAAAAAAAAAAAGGAGAGAAAAAAAAAAAAAGAAAGGAAAGAAAAGAGAAAAAAAAAAAAAAAGAAAGGAAGAGAAAGAGAAAGAAAGAAAGAGAGATAGAGAGAGAGAGAGAGAGAAAAAAGAACATATACCCACTATTTTTCTCGCAATAGAAGATTTCCCTTTTCAGGTTTCTCTTTCATCGAGAACCTCGAGAAGTACACAGGCTTGAAGTGTTTGTGGCTGGAGAACAACGGGATCAGGGAGATCGCGAATCTGGAGAATCAGAGCGAGCTCAAGTGCTTGTTCCTTCACAATAATTTGATCAGCAAGATCGAGAATCTCGAGTACCTGACCAAGCTCGACACTCTGAACCTCTCTTACAACACTATACGAAGGATTGAGAATCTCGGTGACTCGAGTCGAAGCTGGGTATCCTTGATGACCTTGACCTTGACGCGCCTCTGCTTTCAGATAGCCTCAAGTTCCTGAATACTCTAAACCTGTCGCACAACTACTTACAAAGTACCGGTGACATTGAGCATCTCCGATTGCTGGACAGCCTCTCGGTACTGGATATTTCTCACAACAGGATAGACACCGACGAAGTCGTTAATGTGAGTCCGTTATGTTTTCCTTAAGCATCTGGCGTCGCTTCGACGATGATTGCTTCAGCTGATTTCCACGGCCGATTTCAACCGGTGATGTAATTTCACGAAACCGTGGTGGTGGCCGGGCCTACTTTTGTAACGTGTCTCGTCCTTGCACAATATTTTATTTCTTCTTCTTCTTTCTTTCCTTTTTTTTTTCTTCTCCTCCCTTTCCTTCTCTTAAATATTGGAAATACGTACATATACATATTCCAGAGCGGATAGACCACTCTATTTACTACCACTACACGCCCGATAATATATTTTCCACGAGATTCGATTCGTTTGTCGTGGAAAAAAAAAATTTGCGAAGTAACAATTTTTGATAATTTTATTATTACTATTATTATTATTATTATTATTATTATTATTACTATTAAAACGATTCGAAAGTTTTTATCTTCACCAGATATTGGGAGACATGAAAGAGTTGCGCGTCGTGTCCCTGATGGGAAATCCGATCCTGAAGGCGATCAAACTGTATCGCAAGACTATGATCCTCAAGTGTAAGAATCTCAAGTATCTAGACGATAGGCCGGTATTTCCAAGAGATCGTGCCTGCGCCGAGGCTTGGTAAGTCGTGGTCCAGTTTGGACGTTTGGATCCGCGGTACCGCGACACAACAAAAGTTGCACGAAATTGTTGCACGTATTGGCCGCGCTCGTGTCGTGGATTCGTGTGTCGGGATGGAGCGAGAACACGTTTTTTTTTAGATATTTAGAACATCGGTTCAATGTTACAAGCTAACGAAACTGTTACGAAGACAGGATGCGAGGGGGGCCCGAGGAAGAGGCGGCCGAGAGGAAACGGTGGATCGAGGCGGAGCAGAAGAAAATCAATGATAGCGTGCTCGGTGAGTAAAAATCGAAAGGTAGATGATGTATAGGACTCGTTTGGCTCCTCAACCTCAAACGGTCGCTCTCGATTTTTTCGCACCTTTTCATTTCTGCACGAAAGTTGCTTTCCGAACCCTCAAACGCTCTTTCGCCTTTATTTTCTTTTTCCTCTTCTTACATACTTATTTCCTCCGCAAGAAGATCGATAAAATCCTCGCCGCAAAAAAAAAAAAAAAAGAAAGAAAAAAATAACACGGGCACAATCTGAAATTTTTCACAGGTATGCGTCGTTTCTCTTTCTTTCTCGTTCTATCGTAGTCGCGAAGATATTAAACGCGTGTTAAAACTCGTTATCGAATTTATCGAAAAAAATTTTTTCACGACAATTTTCCCTCGTTTTCCGTCCGATTATCAAAAGGAAAACGAGATCGTGGAATATTTCAGATATATATATATATACACATAAGATGTATATAAACGCGTCTATCTAATCTGTTACCCTGTTTCGATTTCTATTTTCTCGTGGTCCCGTGGTGCCGCCCTCGAAAGCCCTGATAAACAAAAGGAAGCAGTGCAAACCGGTCGAGACGTCCGAAAAGGAGGCGGAGGATAAGAAAAGGACGAAGGAGGACGAAGAAGTAGCCGCGACCACGGTTGTCTGCACGAGCGACGAACTGGTAAGAAACTAGTTTTGTCAAGGTCTGATACAGAATTCGTGCCTCGAATAATATCACCACCCATTCGGTCCCATCCACTATTTGATCATTCACCACGCGAAACCCCTTATGCCGGCCTGATCAACGTTCAAGCTCAATCTGGAGAAGAAGAAAAAGTTGGAGGTGTCCTCATCCTCCGACAGCTCCTCCGCGTCCTCGTCGTCGGGCGAAGAGGAGGATGACGGGCCGATGCAAAAATCGAGGATCGAGAAAAGCGACGGAAGGAGGCCGATGGAGGAAGGAGGGAAAGCTTCTTCGCCCGATCGAGGGGCGAACGAAATTTTGTTACCCTGGAAAACTCAGGTATATTTCACGATTAAAATAAAATAGCGTATATCGTTCATCAATTCTCCGATCGTACTGCTCTTCTCTCTCTGAATAAAATTTTCTTCAGAAGAGAGAATTCCATTTTTGTATTGTTCGAATTACACGCTTTCGAAGGTTCCCGCTCGTAAGAGCGTTAAAAAGTTGGTAGAGGTGATAGAGGAGGATACGAAGGAATTCGTGGCTGGAGATACGATACGAGAGTGGACGACGATAGGGAAGGGAATTTTAGAAGAACGAAGTATCGATGATCCATCGATCGATCGCGAGATGGGGAGTAGGACGAACGAGATTACTCCATCCTGCTGTAAGTCAGAGAAACGGCTATGTAAATTAATACGTAAGAAGAAGGAAATACTTCTCCACTTATCCATTGTTAATTCCATTCTTCTATTTTCCAGCCGAAGAGCAAGGAAAGTTTAAAAGTGTCTCGGTTTCTTGTAATATTTCGGGCGCGAATGAAAGGAAGAAGGAAGGTAATATAGCGAGCAACGAATGCCCGCCCAAAGATATCCTCGACAATTATCGAAGAAGGGACGATCCACATCCTTTGAGCGGCCAGTTGAGCAGTATCAGGGAGGACATGAAGGAGTTCTGCGCCGAAATGGACAAATTCGTGGAGAAGAACAAGTTCGTGTTGAAGGATAGCGATAAAACGAGGAAGGGGGAGTCATCGGCGGGCGAGGAGAAAGATTCGTTCAAATGGTGGGACACGAAGGAGAGGAAGTTGAAGGTGAAAGAGATCTTGAGGCAGAGAGAGGAAGCGGAGAAGAGATCGAAAAATGTCAAGAGGGTCGAAATTGTCGAGGTCGATAAAGAAGAAGAAAAAGAAGAAGAAGAAGAAGAAGAAGAAGAAGAAAAGGAAGAGGAAGCTTCGAAGAATGTTAAAGAAGCGGTTAAAGACGAGAAAAAGGTTCCATCTTGCCAAGGTGTGTACGATCTATTGAATCTGAAGAAGTGTCCTCAAATTTTGTTGAAGGATGTGAAAACTCGTGCTAGAGCCGACGAAGACGACGCCATGTTAAAATGCGAAACTGTTAAAAACGATAATAGCAAGGATCGCCTCTCGGGATTGTACAATTCTTTGTTCAACGAGATGAATTATAGAAGCGGGATCGACAAAAATCGATCCAGGAAATCGCTCAGTTCCCAAGAATTGTTGACTTTGGAGAAAATAGACGAAACCGCCGAGGAGACAACACGATCCGCGAGTTGCATCGACATAATCTCTTCGGATGTTGATAATTCAGAGATAATCAGCGTTAAGAGCGAGCCTGTCAATGTAAAAATCATGGAAACGAGCACGGCCAACGTGACATCCCTAAATTCAACCGACGACGAGATATCGGACAGCGAGTCCGTTAAAACAATAATTAACAATTACGATAAACCAACAAGAGAAATCGACCAAGAGGCAAACGCGAGTACGAACGATATACCAGGAGAGCCAGGAGAAAATAATTGTGGACGAGACAAGTCTGATAACGTAAAAATTATCGAAGCGCAGAGCGACAACGACGAAATCCAATCGTTAGAGGCCTCGTCCGAAAAGGACGCGAAGGTGTCCCCTTCCTCGAACGTTGAAAAATCGACGATATCTTCTAAATCGCATAAAAGATCGCGCGATTGCGAATGCCAAGACGTAGCCAGTAAAAAGTTCCACTTGATCGAGGAGATAGACGGGGAGCAAAATCCAACAAGCAGCGAAAAGACGGTGGATGGAATATCTGAAAAGTGCAAACGACATTTCATAAAAGAGGCGAGGGAGTTCGTGAAGAAGGAATCGCCTCTGATAGATCAGTGCATAGAGGATTTAATAAGTAAAAAGTCGAAGGGGAATTGGGATTTGAAGAATAATCAAGAGGACTTTTTAACTTGTACAGCTTTGAACATCACCTCTGACATATTTTCCAATAAAACTTCGGAGAATTCGGACAAGAGAATCGGTTCGAACGAGCAAAGTCGAGCGATGGAGACGAAAAAACTTTTCAACGTTCAAAATTCTGAAGATGATCGAGAGGTTGTAAAATCAGATTCATCCATCGATAAACAAGTTGGTAAGTTGTTCTCTTAAAAATTGTTTCTAAAAAGTTTCTACAATACTTCAAGGGGTATCGTATTTCAGATATAAAATCGATTGACAACCTTTTGAAGCAGTCTACAATTGCCCAAAAGCAGTCAAAAATGTGCACGGATCTGTACAAACAATTCTGCAAGCATCTGGAGGAGATAGACAGTAAAAGAAAGCTTTTGATCGAGCCAGACTTCATGAAAAAAAATAAATCGGATCAGGAGGAAAAGAAACGTGACGTTCTATCGCCAAGGGAGACCAAACAATCGAAAGAGGAACAAACAAAATCATTGATCGAGGTAATTTCGGAGGACGCGACCACGAACGTGGAGGAACTCGAAGTTGAGAAGCTAGTTTTCGATTCTGATCCAGTGATGGATGCAGAGTTGAAAGATAAAATATTGAAAAATATTAATACTCCGAAAAGCGAGGAGGAAAGAGAAGAGGGGAAGAAATCGGCCGATAAGTTGATGAAGATTTCCAGGGAAGCTATGGCCAAGGGGAAATCGTTGCTTGATCCATCTTTCCCTACCTGCGGTCAGAAAAACGTTAGTGATCGAAATCGCGATTAATTTCAATTTCAATTTCGTGTATATTCTTGCCTCGTTTATTCGAATAATAATTAATAATTGATTATTATTATTTTTAGTATTTCAAGGACAGTAGGAGATTTTTCATGAATTTGTTAGAGGATGATTTTTCTTCGGAAAAAGATGAGGATCCAGCGAAGAATAACATCCATGAAGAATATGAATCAGAATCGATCATGTTCAGAGAGAATTCTGAGGCATTGATAGAAGAAATGGAGAAATTATCGTCGAAGATGATCGAAGATGACGGTATACAGGGTAATAAAGTTATTGACATTGAAAAAGAAAATGTTGCGATTATTTCAGAGAGCTCTGTGATAAAAATAGAAGAAATCGAGAAATTATCACCGACCGAAGGTAACAGTATTCAAGATGGTAAAATTCTCGATATGGAAAAGGAAAACGTGAATAGAGTGAGGAAAAGTTTGGAGATGCAGATTGTTCAAGGAAACTGAGGGAGGAGAAGCTGGAGGGAAAAAATTTTGACAAAATATTAGCATTTAAAAATCTAAAGATAATTCTAAAAAAAAAAAAAAAACTTCGTAATATCGTGAAAAAAAATCCTAGTTGTATAAGTTAAGTTGTATCACTGTATTTTCTTTCGTTTGTATTCTCAAATAAACGAATTAAGTTTCCATTTATATCGGATCGATGAAAATACGCGGTGAAAACGAAGAGATCGAAAGATGATAAAAAAGATGATAAACGTCTCGCGAGAAGAAGAATAATTCGAACGACGGATGACAAAGATAAACGGAGCCTTCTACTACGTACACTTTATTTCTTTTTTTTTTTTTTTTTTGTCCACACTCACATCAATTATATAATAATAATAACGATGATGGCGGTGATCTGGTGAACTATAATTAATAGTAAGAATAATTAATTTGTAATTATGTATAATGACAATCGGCTGCTTGCAAACGAAACAATAGTCTCTGACATTTTCTTACGTTTTCGTCATTTTCTCGAGGACATCGATATTCGGAACAGAGAATATATCCCGTGCCCTCGCAAAAGCTTGGCAAAAAGCTCGTGATACTTTTTTTTTTTTTTTTCTTTATACGTTTATATAGAATGATATCGGAATGAAATTTTTTTTCCTTCCGTCGCAAATCGCGTCGAACCTTGTTTCAATTTTTTTTTTTTTTTCGTTTTTTCCTTCACTTTGTCCTTTTTTTCCCTTCTCACTCGCTCTTT
>NW_006263380.1:121919-124419 GCF_000469605.1 Apis dorsata
CTTCCCCCCCCCCTCCAATTATTTTTTAACACGTTTATCCGCATGCATTTTACATCTTTCATTTATTACGTTATTCGCGCCCTGTTCGACCATTTCCTCGATTATCTCGTTTATCTCTCGTGTAATGCACGTTATACGACGTTTTATTATTATTATTATTATTATTATTTTTATTTTTATTTTTTTTTTTCGAGTGCTCTTAAGAACTATCTTACTGCTCTCTGACTCACCGCAGGAAGTAAAGAAACGTACAGATACATTATGCTTCACTGTTTCTATAATTATTACAATAATAGATTTATAAATCCTCCATTTTCTCTGTTCCCAAACACTCCCGCTCATTCTCCCACGTCACTCATTTTTCTTTTCACGCGAGCAAACTCAAACTTACTTCTCACACTTAATCACGTAGAACATCTTCGTACATCCGCGTTTCTGTTTTTTTTTTCCTTTTTCCTTCTTTTTTTTTTTTTTATATATATATAATTATGTATGTATTCTTTCATTCGCTTTTTCACACACATGCTTTCGGTTTCTCCCTAATTGTAAGTTATTATTTTTTTTTTTTTCTGAACTATACCGAGTGGCGAGGAATCCGTCGGCGACGACCAGGTTCGATCCAAAAAAAAAAAAAAAAAAAAAAAAAAAAAAAAAGGAGACGCGTGTACCGTGGAGATTCAATTTGACATTCGATTGGCGGATATCCGATCAGAAAGGATACAAGGATCGATTATAACGAGAAACGAACGTTTTCTTATCTCTCCCCTGGGATCATCGAGCAACTTCCTTCCTGGCCACCTCGTGTATACGTCTCTTTGGGTTTATTCTTTTGCATACTATCGTACTGTTTATGTAGTATGTAGGTTGCTGTTTACTTTTGCATGCCGTCAATTGCACGACAATTTCACGTTACGTTGCTTACGTTACGTTTACAGAAAGAGAGAGAGTACCTTAACGTCTATGCTTTATTTATTTATTTACTTTTTTCCTTTAATATTTAAAAGAGTTTCCTCGGGCTATTATTGGAAAAAAAAAAGTTTTCGAGAAGCTCGCCGCTCTGAACTCCCGTTTCTCTTCCCTTTTTTTTTTTTTTTTTTCTTTCTTTGTTTCAGAAGCTTTCGATGAAACGGCGACTTCGTGAGAGAAAATATAGGCGATCCATTCATTTTCCCTTTCCCACGTTGGAAAATCGAACGAAAATTGATGGGGTCCCGTACGATTCACGCGAAAACTTGGTCGAATTTGCAATCGCGTCGAGGCGGAAACGAATTGGATCGAATTGGATCGGTGGTGGAGGGGAGGGAAACAGTTTGGCGAAAATATTTCGAACTCCTCTCGTTCGAACGCTTATCAGTCTTCTTTTATAATTCTAATCCGAGAAAAAAAATAACATCTTCGTTTTCATTCTTCGCGTATTCTTGATCCCTGTTTTACATTTCAGACGAGTGTTCATCGGTCCCAAAACCAATTCGATCGATTTTGTACGCGCTCAATTCCAACCTCCTTCGCGGTACTCCTTCGTGGATGCTGCTCGTCTTTGTACTGCAATCGTTACTTTACTTATTTATTTATTTTTTTTTTTTTGTTTTCTCTAAAAGAGGATTGTCATCGTGCTTCGGTGTTTTCGCGTCACTGCGTGGGAATAAGAAAAATATTCCATAAACGAGACGTTATAAATATAAATGTAAAATGCGAATGAAGATATGTAAGTGTATTACATTATTGATCCGTAAAATGAATAAATATATTTTGTAACTGTGAATCGAAGGGAGAAAAGGGAAACGTTTCGTGGATTAAAAATCTAATAATAAAATGTTAAAGAATAATTAACGATGAAATCGATATAATTAAAAATTCGATGAGAAAGAATCGGCACGATTGCAAATTCGAACGACAATTACCAGGGAAAGCAAAATTACGCCGTGCTACGTGTACGACTCGCGACGTGCTGGAGTGGATAAAAATTTGAAATCGTCTCGTCGATGAGAAATCAACTGAAACATCTCCAAACGTAAAACATTGTCGAGAGGAAGAGAAAATTTGAAGTATCCCGATAAAATTGATTCGGCATTTCATTGTGCGAAGCAACCAATTTGCTTTGGGAGAAATAAAAGGTAAAAACTCGATCGAAATTCGCGCATCGAGTGAAAAATCGATGACCGCGATAACATGTGCGAGTGTTTAATAAATAAATAGAAATAAAAATAATAAAAAAAAAAAAAAAAAAAAAAAAAAAAAAAAAAAAAAAAAAAAAAAAAGGAAAAAGATTCGAAGTTTTACTACGAATTCTTTTTTCTTTTTTTTTCTTTTTTTCTTGTGCTTTTCTGTCTCTGCTTTTCGCTATCTCATTGACCCTGTTCTTCTCTTGTAATTCTTGTGCATTCTCGTGCATTCTCGTGCAACCTAATGCTCAATACGTCTCGCATTAGAGAAACCGAAGTCGTAAACGTCGCTCTGCTCTCTCGCACGAGGGTCTCGAACGAAATCTTCGTACAAAGTG
>NW_006263380.1:125472-126504 GCF_000469605.1 Apis dorsata
TATATTGAAAAAACGAGGCGGTATACAGATACAGCTATGGCGTTAGCTAAATGTACGAGAAACATTCATCAGGCGATATTCCTTAAACTGCAGTTTCTGAATAAACACACTACGTCGCACATTTCTTCTTTTTCTCCTTCTTCTTCTAAACTTGAATTAGCTACTTAATGGATAGCGCGAATGCCTCCGGAATGTTCGACTTTCGAAGAATCGTTTCAACCTTTTTCCAAATTTTTCCTTCCACTTCTTTGACAGATTTCTTTTTTTTTCTTTTCTATGAAAATTTCGTTCACGCATTTTGAATCTAATAAATAAATCTTTCCATTCCATTCTTTCGTTCTTGCTCGATCGGCGGAAACGATTCTTTCTTATGATCGTATGATTACGTATCGTATTGATGACGATGACGATTGACAGGGGCACCCACGAGACTCGAAACGCGTTGTAATAATAAAGATCGCGAGGATATCTAAATGTCGAGTCTACGAAAAAAATCTACATGCTTTTATACGATCTTTTGTTTCGAGAGGAAAACACGGCCGCGCTTTCCCTGCGCTTTCAAAGATGATAAAAACAAGGGAAACGCCGACTTCGTGCCCCGTGAGAACAAGGGTTCACGAAGGATGATCGTCCAAATGAGAGCTAATCTAGCCGTCGATAATAATTTATTATTATTATTGTTGTTATTATCATTATATATGTATATATATATATATACATATATATACTTTTTATATATATAAAAAAGTGATGAAATCTTTGTAACTATCTATTCATTTAACAATGAAGACGTGCTTCCTCTTGGTTATTCTTTTGTTAATCCGATATATCCGCTTTTCTTTTCTTTTTTTAAATGCTTCCGCTCTTTCGTTCTTCTCTTTCATTTTTCCATCAGCTGCCATTTTCTTCTCTCTCTCTCTCTCGTTCTTTGGCTATATCCTTCACTTGAACTGCGTTATCACGCGTCAAGTGTTCTTTTGTACATAACATACATACACTATATATTATATTTATATATATATATATATATAT
>NW_006263380.1:126730-126983 GCF_000469605.1 Apis dorsata
TGCTGATGGCTTCTCGTCGTCCATCGTAAAAGAAGTTATTAAAATGAGTTTCGCCGGCACGTCTCTTCCATCTCTTCCCCCTTTTTCCTCCACGCATACTGTTCATCGATTTGAAATAGGACCCAAAACTATATTACACCTCGGTGTGCCTTCTCGTCGATCGATCGAACGAAGAAATCGAACACGGTAACGAGAGACAATTATCGAAATGGTAAAGAGAGAGAGAAAAAAAAAAAATCATGTTCACGATGTT
>NW_006263380.1:127018-127592 GCF_000469605.1 Apis dorsata
GGTCGGGGTGAATAACGAAGAAAAAAAGAAAACGAACAGTATAAAAAAATAACCAAAACGCCACGTTTCATTTTTTCCAAGTACTTTTATTCACCTTATTACTCTTACGACTTCAGAAAGAAAAAAAAAAAAAAATTCCCAATTCCTTTTCTTGTTTTCTTTCTTTTCTTTTCTTTTTTTTTTTTTTTTTTTTTTCTTTTTCTTTTTCACGCTGTTGTTCCTGATGATGTCACAATCGATCCGTCATATTATTATCGCGATATTTTTTTTTTTTTTCCTTTTTCCTGTGCACTCGACTAATCAAAATCAACACTCGCATTCTTATCCGCGGACAATGAGAACTATCGAAAACGAAAATGATAAAGAAGAAACGAAACGGGTAACAAACTGTTCCATTTACACAAAACGTTATGTGTTTCTGTTTTTCCTTCCATTTGAGATTGGATATATTGTTGCGCGTGCCGTTACTATGACTAGAGACTTAATAAATCATTAATTTTGTATACTATATACTCGTCGATAGTGTGTGTGTATGTGTGTGCGTGTATGTGTGTCTGTGTATATATATATATAT
>NW_006263380.1:127686-130084 GCF_000469605.1 Apis dorsata
ATATAGTATATTTTTTTTTGTATACAAAGAATAAGAAACCATATTGCTTCGGTGGCTCGAGGCTTCGAAATACAAAAACGAGAAACTTTCTCCGAGAGGCCACGGAATTGCGAAAAATACAAAAAGCACAGATCTTATGTTTCCATTTTTAGCCTTTTTCTTTTTTTTTTTTTTTTCTCGTTAAATATTTAAGTACCCTTCTTCCTTCATTTTGAACGCCGCCGTTTCGCAATGCTAGATACGAAGAGACAATGAGAATTAGATTCTTCGTTTCAGTTAAAAATGGTATTCATGTGCATCATTTCGAAATTTCATTGAAAATCATTGAAAATATTGAAGGAAGAAGGCCTTCGTCTCGTATTGGCGCGGAGGAAAGATCGTTTTTTTTTTTTTTTTAATATCTTGTTATCATTATATTATTATTTTTTTTTTTTTTTTTTTGCCTAATTGGTCGCTAGAGGATATGGAGGCGTGTGACATAAGCGCGATTAGTCGAAAAGAGTGATATCAAAAAACTGATTTCGAACGTTATTGTTCAAGAAATTATCTCTTATTTATCTTTTCGTAACGCAATGTAGAATAACGTCTTTAGAAACTCGTCAAATATTTCTTAATAGTCCCTTTAACAGTTTTTTAATCAGATTACACTTGTACTTGTTCCGTTAGGAAAACAATTGGTGGTTTTCGCATTCCGGAAGCCACGCTTCTCCTGCTCGATCAACCGTCTTTTTCCCTCTCTAATTGATGATCTCAATAGGAACTAACAGCGGTTCAAATATATATATATATATATTTAAAACAATTTAAAACATTGAATTACGTAAGATCGTAACAAACGATAATACTTTTACATAACGTTCTCCTTGATCGAATATCGTGAGAATATTAAATGCAAACAAGAATGCAATAAAATATAACGCAAAAATAGAACAATGTTGCGAGAAAACAAATAGATGTGGCAGCGTGGTCGCCGGAAAGCGATTGGACCGTAATCCCGCGGTACTGAACAAGTAGATTCACCATTATCTTCTTAGATACTTATATATTAAATATTAATATTATTATAAATTACAATCATCATTAATATTAATATTAAACATTATCATTAATATTATTACTTTAAATGCATATACAGTTTAAACATGTAATTTCTTCGATAAAAACAGGACAGAGAATAGAGGTGAAATGGAAACGCAAGATATGAATAGCGAATGAAAAGAAATAGGGATGATACAGGATATAGATAGATAGATAGATAGATAGATAGAAGGCGAAAAGGATAGATTAAAAAGGGGAGGAATCGAAGAATAATAATGAAGTCGAAGAAAAGAAAGAACGACGAGGGTGAGAGAGAGTTTGATCTTGCGGCCCGTGGCGTCGATCCGTGATTCTTTGGGTCCTATTTCAAAGGAACTTATAGGATAATTGTTTCGTCGAGAGAATACGTGTCTTTCTCGCACGTTACGAGGATTCTTCGATACAGGATCGACATAACAGAGAAAGATAAATGGGACTCTTGCTTTGGCGAGAGTTAGTTAGAGGAACTCTTCTCGGTCTCGCTGTTTTCTAATTGAAGAAACAGAGGATAGAGGCGAACTACGAACTAAATACACGTTACATTTAAATATCCCTTCTGTTCATACTTTATACTGGCTCCTCGCGAGCGTGCATTCGAATCAACGACGAGGCGAAGTACATTTTCTTTTGCTCATCTTATTTATCGTGTTGTTAATCGTTTTTTTCTTTTTTTTTTTTTTTATTTCCTTTGATATTTCGACAAGTCAAATTTCGATGAAAGGTAAATCGAAGGAATAACTTAGAAATATCTTTTTTTTTTTTTTTATTTCCTTTGATATTTCGACAAGTCAAATTTCGATGAAAGGTAAATCGAAGGAATAACTTAGAAATATCTTTTTTTTTTTTTTTATTTCCTTTGATATTTCGACAAGTCAAATTTCGATGAAAGGTAAATCGAAGGAATAACTTAGAAATATCTTTTTTTTTTTTTATAATTTTATGAGAATTTTGATTCGCAACGAGCCACGTTCTCTTCGAGATTTTACGAGTATTCTTGCATCTGAATTCGTTCACTCTCTAACAATCTCTGTAACTCGAACATTCACTCACAATTTCAAGCAAAGAGAAGAAAAAAAGGGACACAAGAATGTGTATACGTAAGATGGTCTATGGTAGATGTCTATACAAAATAAATAAAGAATAAATCTATAAAAATTACAGATATTAATGCAAACTCGACGATTATAGTCACAAAAGATGATGCAATCTTTGCGAATCTTTTTTTTTCCCTTCTCCTTATCTAGCCATCTTTTAAGAGGGTAAAAAAAAAAAAAAAAAAAAAAAATTGACGATAAAAAAGGAATTTAAAATCGAAATTTAA
>NW_006263380.1:130102-134003 GCF_000469605.1 Apis dorsata
ATAAAAAGGAAAGGGAAGAAAACGAAAAGAAGAGAGAAAATATGATCGGAGATAGTGACTTATATGTCGGGACTCGTGGATGACCCACTATGTACTTAATAGCAGATGCTTTTTGTTTGCGGTACTTCGCGTTTTGTGTGCAGATGTATGTATGTAGTTTTCTATGTACGTATTAATACACGTGCGTACGGTGTGCGTGTAGGTTGAATGCAATATGCGAGATTATCGTAATCTTGGCTGCTCGTCGACATACGTATATATATAATATATATATGTATATATAGTTTTCACGATCATGTTTACTTTTATGCCGTGCACGAGCGACCATTTTTCCTTCTTTTTTTCACATCGTGTTCTCGCCTGGTACGACTTGCTTCGTGCGTGTCGAAAAAAAAAAAAATGTAAAATCAACCGCCGGAGCAGCCATGTCGGCGCTTCATCGGCAGTGAACGCTCGGAACCTTTTTTCTTTTTTTTTTTTTTTTTTTTTTTTTTCTTATTCATAATAATAAAACGCTTCCAGCGACGTAGACCTCGGATGAGGAGTGTCGGGAATCGATTCTTTATTTCAACCTTCGAATTCGGGAAGATCTTCGAGAAGATGCTATCAAGATATATATATATATATCAACAGCACGTACTCTTCGAAATTGCCAAATAGTCCTTGAGAAAGGGGAGGAGAGAAAGGAAGTAACGCTCACGACATCGAAGAGATATGGCTGTCAGCCTTGGTGCTGCTCTCCGTTCTGTCGTTCTTCCTTTCACCACGCTTCTTTCTCGATCATCATCATCATCATCATCATCATCATCATCATCATCAGTCGTACGTTCGAATATATCGAACAAACGGTATATCCATATACTAGAAGCGCTGATATTCATGAGTGATTTTATCGCCGACTTTGCCACGTCGCCAGGTTAAATCGACGACGCGTTTCCGGTAGTCCTTTTTACCACCACAACCCAAAACGTTCTTAAATTCGCTGCCGCTACTGCTGCTACTACCGTGGGTCTTTTTACTGTTGTTGTCTAACGGATGTCCAAACTTTCTGATCAACGTCAACTCCGGTGAACCGGGCGAATAATTCGCCTCCGTTGAGGACACGGACACGCCGACTTCGGTGGCCAAGTGGTGGTACTTGATGCTTATGCTGTATGCTGATTGGCTGTAGTTGGTTCTGTGGAGGAACGTCTTGGGATTAACCCCAAGTTAGTTCCAAATACGCAAAAATGAGTCCCATGAGCCCGTCCCTACTGCCATACCATCCTCTGTAACGCCGAGGCAAGACACACGATTATCGTGACCGGCAAGAATTCCTGTAAAATAAAAGAAAGCATTTTGAAACAGCTCACTTTTTCTATACGATAAGACGTAAGAAATACTTCATTCATCGATACTTCGAATAAAAATACTGCATATTAAAATAATGTTAATTAGTATCATTTCTTGTATTGATTAAAAAGATAAAAAGGATAAGAATAGAGAAAAAGAAAATAAATTAAAAAGAGAAGGGCTTAAAATAAAGTTTCTCTTCTCTTCTAAAAGGCAATCTTTGATATCGAATAAAAATAACGTACCGGCTCGTTCAGCCTTCATGGAATCCCAAACGTTGCAGTTAAAATCGTCGTAGCCGGCCAGCAATAATCTACCGCTCTTGCTGAACGCTACGCTAGTGATACCGCAGATAATATTGTCGTGACTATACATGGCCAGTTCTTGATCTGCCCTAATATCGAAAAGTCTGCACGTTGCATCGTCTGAACCCGTCGCGAAAGCGTATCCATTCGGGAAGAACTGAATAATAAAATGAAATTTCCATTAAAATCACTGATTTTCCTTTCTCGTGTGAACGGATCGCGTGTCGAATTCTATATGCAAAGAGAAAAATTATCTAGAAGATTGATATTTTAGAAAATAAAATTTACCGTAACAGCGTTTATATCGCTCTCATGGCCTGGGAAAGTTTGTTTGCAAGTTCCTTCACGAATGTCCCATAATTTTGCACTAGCATCACACGCACCAGATACGAATGTGCGTGTGTCAGGAGCCAAAGACAGGGACATAACATCACCCGTGTGTCCAATAAAGGAGGTACATTGTTGACCAGTTTCTATATCCCACAGGGCACTGATCGAAAAGAAAAAAAGAAAGAAACATAATATTTTGACACAGTTCACATACTTTTACACACTATATAATTACCGATCAGAAAATGAGAACTGGAAACAATAAGGGAAAGGATGGAAAGGCTGGGACATCTTTTTATTTTATATTCATTTTTAAGTCATCTTCCTAAACGAAATAAATCCATGTTCAGCGGAATTGTTATGCAAATAAGTAGTAAGGTGCCAATTAGAAACGATTTAGATCAACGATTAGATGAAAATTATAAATATAATAATAAAAATAAATGTTCCTTACCAAGTCATATCGCCAGAACTAGTGACAATTTGGTTGTCGTCATAAAATCGACAGCAAGACAAGTACCCAGTGTGACCTGGGAGTTCTCTGCTAACTCTTACATTTCCTTCCCTAGTTTTTAGACTATAGATGGAACAAATGTTATCCAGCCCACCGCAGGCTACGAAACTACCTGATGGTGCGTACGCACAGGTCATCACCCATGAGGAGCGCAAAGGGATTGCATGAACTTTGTTGGTGGTATAACTGTCCCAAACGATCAATTTTCCATCTTGCGATGCTGACACTAAATTTCTGTCAATTCAATGAAAATAATGTATGAACGAATATTTTTCTTTCACTTTTAACAGATAAGAAATATATTTAAAATCAAAAAATCATGCTTCAAGATACCTTGAATCACTGCCCCAGTGCATGGCATAAATCTTGGCTAAGTGACCACGAAGTGTGCGTCTCGTACGCATTTGTATCCGGCCGATAGGCTCCATGCCCGACGTGGCTTGGACCAACGTCGTATCGCAAGCTGCTTTTCTGGCATCCTGAAAAACAGATATAAAAAAATAAAAGATTCGTTCAACAAATTTTACATAGTTTAGCAAAAAAAAAAGTTAATTATTTCTAAAACATTATTAAGTGAATATATTTTAAATCATTTAATTTACATCAAAAAATTTTGTTCAAATCCAATTGACAAAACGTCAAATGTCGCAATTGAACACGCCAACAAGTTAATTTAAAAAATTCTAATAAATTTCAAAAAAACCAATTCACAATCTGTAAACGGATTCTAGATTTTAAAGCTCTTCAGACTGCCCACTTCAGATGACTCAGAATGATGCATTGATGCATTCAACAAGGGAACAAGTAGAAGCATTTACTTTAAGGATCCTAATTAACATTGTTTTACGCTGACGTAAGAAAATAACCATCTTCGATACTATTTCCAGTATTCGCGCTCGAGTCGAATTATTCTCGACTGTTCAATTAAACGAGCATGAAAGAAGAGGCATGTATAAATTATGGAAATACTGTTACAGGGTATTTAAGAACGTACATTCTACGTATTACGGTCGCGTATTACCGTGCACGCCTGACGATGCGTGTAATTTCACGCACGCACGAAGAAGGGTGAAAGAGAGAAACAGGTGGTGAGGAGGAACAAGATAGAACGTGAGTAAGCGGGTAAGAGAGAAAAAGAGAGAGGTAGACCGAGCAAGAGAGAGAAGGAACGGTGGCGTATTGATCAGAGTGAAGCGACGGTTATGCCGCGCCCTACCACCACCACACGCTACATCACTACCACCTCTGACAATGAGTTTCATGTTTCCACCACCATATAAGTAGTAGAGAATTCACCGATTGTCATCGACAAGTATTTTCCAAACGGTAAGAATCGAATCAAGTTATAGATCATCTTGCGATCGACAATGATCATTCGATGATCGAATAGTTGATATTAAAAAAAAAAAAAAAAAAAAAA
>NW_006263380.1:134298-138915 GCF_000469605.1 Apis dorsata
AGATTTTTTTTTTTCTTAAAAGGAAATGAAAATATATAATGTAATTAATAGTATGAATGAAATATGCAAGAATATTTTTCGATTTTATATATTAAAATTAAAAAATATGATTAACGTGTGATTCAATTTCGATCAAGTTTCGAGCAAATAAAGTTGACCATCTTATATTACTCTTTATATGCTATAAGTAATAAAATCGAATATTGATTTTTAAAATTTAAAAGAAATTAGAAATATAATTGAAATATAAATGAAATAGAATAATAAGAAAGGAGTATTGTTTTAATAAACAATAATTTGTGATTTTTCAATCGTCTAAGATTGGATAAAATAAAAAATAAAAAATTACTGGCTCGTTAAGGAGAGAATAAGGATCAGTTGTTTAATGCCAAGTGCACTTCGAGCTGAAAGACGCCCTAGACTTTTTTTTTATTAAGACAATGCATCGCTGTTGCATGTAGAACTGTTGCTTTGTCCTCGATGTTTTAGAAATTGCCGGTAAACAAGGAGAATATACGAAATGCTACAATTTTAATTAGTTTATCTAATCCATAATCTAAGAGATTATTGAATGAATCAGTAGAAATCTCTAATTGTATAAAATATTAAATATCGAAATTAAAACGAAAAATCACCGCCCAATATTATCGCGAGAATACTATCTTTTACGGTTTATAGATAATTTATTGACAGGAAACAGTCGCGATATGAAATTCCATAGTGCTTAGTTAATACCATCAAACGAATTGATTGTGAACAAATTACATTCACTATAATCACTTTTTAACAAAATTATATACTTAAAATTATTCTTCAAGTAGTACATTAAACAAAACTATCCGCTAAAATAATTTTCGTTCATCTTGTAAGTTTGGACATGGATATACATGATTAACATTGTCTTTTATTCCTGGAAATTAAATTCGCCTTCTAAAGTTATTTAAGAAAAATTCTACATAAATTACCTATTCTCAATGGACAATGAGAATCAACTTACTCGAATGGCATTTTTCAGCTTGTCCGATTCCTGACGTAGGGATTCGAGCTCGCTGCTCATGATGCCTGTCTAATGATGCGCTAAGCGTGACTACCCGTGAAGGGTGGAAAAGGGAGGTTCTCGAGGAGGAGGTGGTACACCTCCAACAAAGCCTAAAATGTGATTTTTCAGGAATGGATTAATCCTATTTCGTATGCCTTCTTGCTCGAAGGTGATTGGGGCCCAGTGTCACGCCGTCGACGCTTTCTTCGATGGCAGATAGACGCTCTCGAATTTTCCACCACCAGGGATGGGAAAGGTTGAAAATAGAAGACGATCGAATTTCCTTCTCCAGCGGGTCGCACCAGCCTTTTCCAGTCGTTCTCTCTGATCTGTTGCTGTCGCGGCTTCCGTTTCCGCCGCTACCACCGGAACCAGAGCCAGACCACCGCTGACTCTCCCGCCCCACGCGCCAGCTTCGATACCTCCTAGCGAGACCGTTGCCACCCCTGAAAGCAGAATCACAGAAATTGCTCGTAATTGCTTCTAGAATTTTTTTTCTCTTTAAATCAAACAGCTTAGGACAAGAGTTTTTCAGAGGTTAAAGAATTGATTGACTTAAGCTTATTGGATCAAATGATGATTCATAAGAATAGATTTACGATTAATCATTTGGATAACCGAGTAACATAAAAGAATATAAGATAAAATGGATTTTAATAGTACTCACTTAACTTTGAGTTGAAAGATATCAAGATAATGATCAAAAGATTTCAATATTGAATAGTAATATTGAGTAAAATTCTGATATATTTATATTAATTTTATATTTTATACTATTATTAGAAATACACAATCAATTTTGATTATTCTATTTTTATTTAACCTACATATTGTGTTAATATATTTTTTTATTTGTATATTAATAATTAGTATATATAATATTAATAATTATTAATAGTGTCATTAAACATTAATTGTTGAATAGTGTTCTAAATTTATGTAAATTGTTTCATCTTTTCTTTCTAAATCTAATGTTGATATTTATATTTTCATTAATATCAGAAAAAAGTTGTTTTGTGAAACATGTACGCAAAGAGCGTCGTATTACATGTTTTAGGTGCTATTTTTAACTAACGAACCAACCGTCTGGACCAAAATAATGTACCAACTTCTGGAAAATCTAAATAATTTAAAAGGGTTCATACTTCCTGTTCTTCTTTCCACATATTTTCTTTGACTTCTAGTCAATCTTTAACATAACACTCATTCAATGTGAACAGCAATCTCACCAACATCTTAACTTTTTAAGCTACATTGAAATTTCGTGGCAACGAGTGTCCTTCACCTCCAAAAGGTCTCACAACCCGGGGAACCTAAGGGTTGTCGATCCAACGCAAGGTGTTCTCATTTTCCGGAACCGATAAAATCATTTGGCGCATGAGCAAACATCGTGAAACGAAATATAATACTGGATGTCTAAAAGAAAGAAAAAAAAAAGGAAAGGAAAAAAAAAAGAAAAAAAAGAAAAAAGAAGAAAAAACTCGTAAAAAGGAAGAAACCTTGATGAACTCTTCCTTCGATCTTTAATAATCTTCCAAAAATAAAAAAATCTTTTCTAATAAATTTTTTGAAATAACTTGACTAACATTCTTTGCTATAATTCATTTTTTTCAATCACTATATCTTTAGATTAATAAAAAATGTATAAAATTTTTGATAGATACACCAAATTATACGAAAAACACCCATAAGATCCAGCAGCACTCACCCGCTCCGTCCGCCTTCCACTTCTGTCAGAGCGTCATGAATCCCGAACAAACATAACCTCTCTGCGTGAAAGGTTCGTGCAGAGAGTAAAGGGTGGCCTCTCTGAACCCGTTGTCTACCGCCAGATTGCGCCGTCGATGGAACGTTAGCAACTAGCAGAAGCGTCCAAGAGAAAACCGGAAGAAAGAGCACTTTTCTAGCAGGAATCGAACACAGGTACGCACACGCACAAGAAGCGGTCAAATGCGGCCATTGGTGGTGCTAGCTTTCTTTTCATGCCGCGTTCACAGAACCGTGGAAGCGACGAATCGATGAAGAGTCGTGGCTCGCCCCACTAGTCTATCTCTCTCTTTCACTCACGCGCTTTCACCCTCTCCTTTTCTCCCTTAAACTTCTCCCTCTATCGTTCGCTATCCCACACTATCCTTCTTCGTCTGTTGTATGCACGCTCGGTAAAAGAGCACATACACGAATATGTATCTTCAATGTGTATCTTCCTGAATGATTCGAAAACTGGATAAAAAGCTTGAGATTTGTATAAAGAGAAGATTGAAGGTACAATGAAAACTGAACACAAACTTCGAGACACAGTTTCGAACCACACCCAGGGAGGACGTGGTTTCGAGAGAAGACCGCCTGGGCAGATGAAACGGACAGAGGGAAGGGATGAGCGACGCTGGCGCCACGGCGCCCGTATACCGACTGACTACCGGCGTCGCCACGACGCCATTGTCGGTCGTGTGACAGGTTGCCGTTGGCGGTAGCATGTTCAGAGATTGTATTAATCGTTGTTTAACACGATCCTAGAAAAGACTTGGTTGTGATCGATTCGAACAGGGAGGGATTAACGTGGTTAGTTTCTTGGAAAATAAATGCAGAATCGAAGGTATATGTTCTAAATATTTGGTCATCTTGGTCTTCCAGATAACCCTGGAACTATTTTAAGAAATATACATTTGCTAGCATTCAGGAAATTATATAGGTTATTTGTTATTTGAAAATTTCGCTGAATCATAGAAATGAATATTTTTATTTCCTTATTTTATATATCTAATAGTAGAAACTTTTTTTTTTTGATTAATCATTTTTTGCTGCTATTTTTGTTAATTGTATTATATACTATTGAATTTTCTGCAAAATTAAATTTTATTTATAATCGTATAATTTTTTTTAATCAAAATATATTATACTCAAAATTATAAGATATAATATCATTTTATTTTGGATTATATTAAATCTTGGAAGATATACGAGAAACTTTCGTTGCCAAACAAAATTAGATAGCAAGCAATTTGAAATGTTATCTAGTATTCGAAGTATCATTGGTCCTTGTAGTACGCCAAGTGCTATAATATTCTATTAATCTTCGAGAAGTTGATATTACGTGTCAACCATTGCCTACGAACGATAGAATAAAATACTTAATACTATATACGATATATATATATATAACCACATCTATATTATCGCAAAGTTGCAACTACGTTACACAATTCTAATAATCCTCATGCAACTAGAACAGATCGCAGTAAGAATGCTTAATTAACGATCCAGAACATCTTTGTTAAATGCAACAGAGAAAACCTCAAGTCTATCACGTTCGACCTATATTCCTCTTAATCTTATCAAGGAATAAGCAACCAACATTTTTCTCTATACTGTAATATCCGTATGGATCGTCTGGCTTTGTCATTCTTCAGACATTCAACTCATCGGTGGGGGAGGTTGGTTAGACCTATCTAACAGAAGAGTTTTCTATCATAGGGATCCCCAGGCCTTTCTACATGCGTTCCCGGATGCACGAATGGGAGCAACAGTTGAACCACGCGGGTCAACGTCCAATACGATCTCTCTCTCTCTCTCTCTCTCTC
>NW_006263380.1:139184-141790 GCF_000469605.1 Apis dorsata
TACCTCACACCAAGCGTGCACTTCGACCAAGTCCCTGGCACGGCCCAACGGTTTTTACAACGGACGAAAAAGAATGGGAGAAGCCACGAAAAGATCTAACTGAACGACGACGTGCAACGTGTGTCGACCATCGTCGTTGGGACGCCTGTTGGCATTGCACCTGCCAAGAGTTCGTTCCAATGAATGCTCGCCACTACCTTTATTTCCAGTACCAACACATAGCAGTGTTTATTTATTCGTCGTTCCTCAACTACGGAGAAGAATTATTTCTGCCAAAAGAATCGTATACAGGCGTCGTGAAAATATTTGATTTCCGATATTGCACTTGTTGTTCCTCTACTTGTTTCTTCCTTGAAAGAAGAGGAAAGTAAATCGTTGCACGAGATTTTTCTAAAGATTATGTCAATGTCCTCGAGATGAAAAGTATTTTTCTCATAGAAGAAAAGAACTGAAAGAAAATATATAAATTTTTTTTTTTTTTAGGAAATTTTAGATTAATCTTTCGAAGATAAAAGTTGTTTCGTTATATAATTTAGAAATTATAACGAAAGGAGAATGGTTACATGTGAAATGGTTACGATAAAATAGATACTAAGGATATTAATTACAAACTATTCTTAGATAAAGAGGCTTCGTTACCGCGGAACTGGCTCTGTCTACGGAATGATATTGTGGTATTACAGCTGATGACTGTAATTCACATCAGCATGACCTACTTTTCGAACGCGTAGAATCGAGGAGGATCAGTTTGCAGCCAGGCAAAAGTGGCTGGCTGACTTTTAGTCACGTTAATAAACTTCTTATCAATTTGAACAAGACCGGAAAAAATAAAAGTCACGAATTATTTCGAATTCTCACGAACGATTAAAGTAACGATATTCGCCTCCTCAAATTACGGCGACCTTTGTCACGTGTGTTAAACACGAAATATGAACAGGAATATTTTTCACCCGAGTTCTCAATTTTTAGCACAATGTCTTAGAATAGTACGTGCATAAAGAACACGTTGGTTTAAAATAAATTGTGACGCAAACCGATCGATCTATCAATCAATCTTCAAACAGGTATCGCAAAGAGGAACTTGTTCGTTTTCTTTTGACGGTCGATTTCCCCTTAAAAGCTCCGAACAGACGTAGACAATGATCGAACGTAATCATGGAACGTTTAATTCATGGTTATCGAATATTGATTAAAAGCGTTTAATGCACTTTTGTTACGAGCACAAACACAATGAAAGTTCGATTATTAGGGAAAGTATCCTCGCTATTATCATCAATTATTGTAGGTAAAGAATAGAAGATAAGTTCGATTACCACCAGCCTATGAAC
The DNA here is from genome assembly GCF_000469605.1 of Apis dorsata. NCBI lineage: Eukaryota > Metazoa > Arthropoda > Insecta > Hymenoptera > Apidae > Apis > Apis dorsata. The sequence continues at coordinate 140,513 of NW_006263380.1, forward strand.
AATTCATAATGATTGTAATATATATATATATCTAAACTATATTTTAGCCGTTTATAGACACATGCTTTTTTCCAACTTGGTTGAAGTACCGTCAATTGTACCAGGTGTATGAAGCAAAAGTGTAAATTATGGATTTACTTTAATAAAAGAAATCTTGAAACCTTCAATCGTATACCCCAGTATACCCTACTTTGTAAAGGCGAAGAAGGGATACCTGATGGAGGGTACTTTTTACATGATTCGATCGATGCCTTTTCTTAGGGAAAATATTGTCCCAAATCTATATGTATACTTGGATCTTTATAAGCAGATGTATATCTACACGAAAAATCGAATCGATCGAGAATCCCTATGGTCGGTACACAACCGCAGAGTAACGAGCTATGAAAAATTCGTGTATTTCTCATAGGTTACAGACTATAGAGTGGTTCGACGTTGAAATAGTAAAACGAGAAAATGTATATGGAGCAATTGAACGAGATAGAGCAAGATGAGAGATATGATGCAGATAATCTACAGCAGGTGAATGACGTCAAAATGCGAACCGTGACGTCAGAAAGTAACCTGAATATGGGATTCCTCGTGTCAAGAGTTTTCGTTCATTTCTTGGTCTTTGCCCGGATTAATTAAATTTTTGATGAATTCATTTTGATGTTTCATTTCTTTAAGGATATCATATAAGACATTTAATTCTGCTTTTTAGTTTTAATTCAAGCATGATTCCATAAGATATTCCAAAGAATATTTTTATGAATGAATATATTCTTAAACTTGTTCAAACCTGATCGCTTTTCTTCTGAAAAAGAAAGAAGAGAGATATTATTTAATCTTCAAAATTGATTCAATTGATTTTTGAAAATATGAAATTGTATTTTTTCATTAAACTTATGTAACTTGAACGATAACGAGCTAATATCTCGGAGAGGTTATAAAAATATCTATAAAAATATTTATATGAACATGAAAGATTGAATTTCCATGAAACTGTATCATGGGAATGCAAATATGTGTTAAGAAATTAAGCTGCAAACAGATCGTTTCGCTATTTTTACGGATCACTGTGACGTCAGAAGAAGATAGGAGAGCAAAGCGGGAATTTGAATGTTTGGATTATCCAAGAATCCAGAAGGCTCGTGGACCAGTTCAAAGGAAATTGGGCTGTTGTAAAGACAAACAGGTTTGTTTGTCCTCTCTAATCTGGTTATTATCATCGACACTCAATTCAATCCTTGCATCCAATTGAAAACTCTGTAACTTAAAAAAAAAAAAAAAAAAAAA
>NW_006263380.1:142040-148533 GCF_000469605.1 Apis dorsata
TTCTTACATCCAATTCACTCATTTTTCTACTTTATCTATGAACCCCTTTGCTAATTTACAACAAAGCATATTCTAACGATGAAAAAACAGAGAAATTTAACGATTGTTAACGAATTTCAGGAATTAATTCGATTTCGAAATTCGAAAACTCTCGTAGATTGAAGGAAAGGCTTTTAAAATCAGCAACCCTTCTTTCGATTACTTTTCACTGATTCGTCCATTAAACGTGCAGAAAGAACAATTCATGACGGACGAGAAGAACGTGTAACAGGACGTGACCCCGCAATGAAGTGGGGTCGGAGGGGGTTGGAGGGTGCCAGGAAAGAAGGGAATTCGCTAGTTGTATACGTCATTGGCATTACTTTCGCATTGAGTAAGTACTTGACGACCTACTAACCGTCCTACGAAACGTGATCCTCATTAATTCTTTTGTATCCGTCGACGAGACATCTCGTTCACTTATTTTTTAATATTTAAAAGTGAATGTCGTTAAGAAAAAAAAAAAAAAAAAGAAAAAAAGAAAAAGAATTATTTTCTAAAGTTTAAGACATTTCACGTTTAATATTATTCATTTCTTATCTTGTGGCGCGATGTTGATAATGCATTATTCATAGAAGATATCTTGCGGTTTGTTTTTCAATATTTACAACCGAATATTATTTTATATATAAGAAAAAATGAAGAAAAAGAATAGTGACAATATTCTTATATTCTAGAATGTAACATATACATTATATTTTTCTTGAAAATACTAATCGTTCTTATGAATGCATGCTCTGACCTAACTCCTACTATTCTTACGTTTAAAGTACGCATTTACTAGATAACTTTATTTATAAATCCATTAGCAAATTCCAGACGAAAAGCACTATTTATTCCTTTTTCTTTTTTACTATTACAGAGCCACTAAAAATTTATTTTTAAAGATTCTACGAATGAGATATTTCGTAAATTCATTTTAATCTCGGATCTTTGATAAAATATCTCGCAACTGAACAGCAAAATACGCAAAACATCTAATATAAATAAATATGAAAGAGTTTGAAAATTATTAAAAGAATATTTCGGATTTTATATGCTCTCTTATCTCGTCAGGATTTGACACGAAAGATAAGCATTATTTCCATGTGTTGAATTTACGCTAAACAGTTTATCTCTGTTTAGAATGGAAATAAAATCTTTTTGGAAAAATACAGCAATTAAACTCGTAATATTCTCCAGATGAAGTTTTATTCGAAGCAAATGATCGTGATATATAGGTACCATGATGCGTAGACATCAATCATAAATATTTACATAGCATTCTCGCGATTTTTTATCTATCGGGTAAGCGAATCATTTGTAGTCGAATATAATCAACTTTTTCTCGATCGAAAGTGCAAAAGATCGATAACAGATATTATCGACGTCGTATTTCACAAGTGAAACACTGTCAATTGAGTCAAAGACACCACTTGTCTTCGAGACTGCGACGACTTTATATTTCGAACCAATTAAAGACGATTAAGATAGCTGCTGCAGCAATTGGTCGGCCAATCGCGGCGCAGTCTTTGCTGTACTGTGGCTTACGTCCCTTTTTTTTCTTTTTTCCTTTTTCTTAGTTCGTTAGTATATGAGTCAACACCGTTTAATCAAAAGTTTGCAGAGAATATCAACCGTTTCCCTGTACAGCTGCTCTCTCTTTCACTCTTCCGAGAAATTATCCAGGCAATTAGTGTTCTTTCTTTATCAAAGAGACCGTGTCCAAACAGTTGCAACGAGAGATAATGTTAATTTGATAAACTGATACCACTCTATGAAAGAATTATCACCTCGGTTGAGAAACAAAAGCAATTAGAATAACATCGAAAGGAATTCACAAGTTTGAAAAGAAAATTCCTGACCTGATATCGCTCTCTTTCCAAACGGAGCATGTTATAGTAAACGATAGTGCAAAATTATTGGACAATAATTCAAGGTCTTCGCGTCCACCCGATTGCATTTCCTTTGTCGTTCGTTTCTCCCATGTGACTCATTGCCGATGGAAATAACGTAACCTCTGAAAAGTACGGTAAAAAAAGAAAATAAAAAAGAAAAATAAAAAAAAAAAGAAGGAAAAAGAGCAACGCGACGATAACGAAGATATATTGCGTGCGATTCTGGTCGTTCGAGTCGCTTTTAAGATCGATCACCTTGAAAACGACTGGTAACGTAAATATCGCTTTCACGATTCTTAGAAACGCGACACAAGCTTCAAGGCGATGCTTGAATTAAAAACAGGTGCCTGTAATTTCATTAACTCTTGTTATACCTTGTTTACATATATGTATATAAATTATAACGTAAATATTATAACGTTAGAAGTTAACTCTACGATTATTATTTGAGAATTCAACTGGATGCTAATTTTCAGCCTCGAGCAATAATTAGAAAATATACTGGATGATGAAAGTGTTTTATATTTTTGGAGAACACGTGTAGTCGATGTATAAAGATATATTCGTGGTATTTTTACCTCGCGGATTCACGTTTTTGCGAAAAATAAATTCGCGCTTCTAATATCGAAGAAAATTAGTTTATTTTTATGTAAACTTTATATTTAACATTACACAACATTCATTTTATTACGATTTTTATATCATAAGATAATTCATATAGATTGTTTCGTAGTCAAAGTATCAACAATAGCATATCTCAATGATTAAGTTTCGCGCCATCTTAATAATATTTTTTATATTGAAGTGGGAGTAAGTAATGATTAATTTTAATTTTAATAACAAATTGAATTATTGATAAAAATTCGTAAAGATAAATAATTACGTAAATTAAATACAGTACAATACAATACATAAATTAAATAAAGATTAAATGTAAAAAGGAAAAAAGAAATAAGATTGTAATAATTTTATACATAAAACAAAATATTTTCATAATAAAAACAAGACGTGTATTAACAGATAATGAAATACTGACGCTTGTACCATGTAAATTAATGAGTATTGATCTTCTATGTAAATTTGTAGTAATCTCAGATATCGTTAGCTAAGCAAAAATTCTAATAATTTATCTTGCGTAATTTGCTGTTGCTTATCAAACGATTTTTCGCTCTTATTCCTTCTATACTGTGAAAAATTCTTGAACGAGGAAAGTTCGGCTTAAGCAGGAAGAATCTCATTATCGCGGGAGCCGGTACTGACTCACGTCGACAAGTCGAGAAATCTAAATTAACAACATTTTTCATGATTAAAGAAAGTTATTAAAGTTATTTCTGCATTCGAAATATTAGACGCCCAACTATACGAGAGAAACGTAACCGATGTTAAAATAACCACGATGACGGAACAGGAAAATTTGACAGCGTAGCCTAGGCGGTCGCCATGTTGGCTATTCCGATCAAGTCGAAGGGCCAGCCAGGGCCAATCGTCATAATGGTTTTCACGCTTATTCGAAATGGAAAATTACGAGTTATTGCGAAGAAATAATTTGTTATCGTACCTGGAGCTCCCTAACGGAGCCTACGGTTGCTTAAATTCCCGACTCGATATATCAGCTTTTCGTATCCACGAACAGCTCCTCACTCTCTCCCTCCTGCTGCGGCGGGCCTTCTTCCTAGCCTCGACTTCTCACATCGATGACTATGCACTTTCCTTTTCACACCTCTCCGTCTCGAACAACGTCGAGAAACAGAGCGAATGCACTCGGCGACGATGCCTTAATGACCGAAACAAGTCTGTTTCACTACGAGACTATCTCTCGCGACAACACCGCGACAGCCACTACTTTTTAAGGTTAACCGTCACTGCGTGAACTGTACCGACAAAGACGAGCACAACGTATACCGCGAGCAGTTATTACTAGTCGAATAATACGACGATCAGACAAATGTTTTCATGAATAAAAACTGTACGAAGCAAGCGGAGCTGCTGTTGCTGCTACTGCTGCTTCACGGCTCTGGCGGGCGGCAGGGCGGGGCTCCGTGCTTCGAGTTTGGTAGACCCCGTATTTCCCGAAGTCGCCGGCTCACGAAGATGCCCGAACATCAGTGGCGACCCCTTCGGCTTATTTCGTGCGCCGCCATTTTCGAACGCAACAGTGACAGGGAACACAGTTCGGTGCCATCGATACGAAGTTACGTCAATCGTAGAAAATTCAAGTTTAGAAAGTGTAAATCGTTTCTTTTTGATAATTAGTAATTATGAAAAGCTACTACTTTATGGTGTGCGTGTTTTTTTGATGAAGATGGTGATTGATACGAGAAACTGATTGAAAAATCATTGGATGAAGTTATTCCATTGGTAAGTCATGGCATCGTATAAAATTTTCGTTCTTCGTTTAAAAATTCTTTTTCCCCAATTGAAATATTAATTTAAATTAATGATCAAACGAGTATTTGAATTTGAATTTATATTTCAAAGGTGAAATTTGAATATATATTCCATTTATCCATAATATATATGTCTTAATATACGATTTATTATAATTTACATTTATTATTTAAAAAATTAAATACATATAGTTTATGGAACATAGAATATTTCGATTTTAATCTTGAATTAAATTTGAAATCTGTATTAATGTATATCGAATATCTACAATTGATCAAGACAATTCTGTGTCGATAAAACAGTGCAATGACAATATCAACAGTTGCCTTTATAAGTTAACATTGACTTTTTTACCTTTATAATTTTACCTTTGAACAAAAGATGTCAAAATGGTAGTCTTTGAAACAATATTATTGATAGATGATATCGATATTTATCGAATTTTCTTGAACGATGTTAAATAAACAACGAAAGTTGATTTTCATTTTTGACATAATCGTTTCGTCAACATAGAAAAAAAAACTATATTAAATGAGATCATTGTCGACAAAAATATATGCATTAATATAGATCTTTGCTCAAAAACTTATTATTTCAATATTCTATCATGCACAAATTATCTAGACAATTTGCAAAATTATTACTACGAATAAAAAAGCTAGTGTTTCTTTCTGAGATATCTAATTTATTTCTGTATACCTATTTTGTCAGAATACGATAGTTAGTAACGATTTATAATTAACCTCGTGTTCATATATGAGTTATAACAAAGCTCACTGTTAATTAAACAGAAAAAGATAATGTCTATAGTTATATATATCAACAAGGTGCAACAAAGTAAAATATACAATAAAAATAGCCTTGATAAACATTTGTTTAGAAATTTTTAAAGTAAAGGTAATTACACGTAGATCGTAGAAATTAAACTATTTTCAATATTTCTACATTTCTCTCATAGAGATATAACTAAATACAAAAATATTATTATTATTTCGTAATCCCATATCATTTTTCTTTTCCTTTTTTCCTATAAAACAAAACGTACATATTTACTTATCGAATAGAGAATATTTAATATTCACGCGATATTATCATATCGAAACTATTTTACATTAATACCCGTCTAATATTATTACATCGAATTAAAATATCCGAAAATCCTAGCCACCGTAATCGATCAAGCGTTATTATTTGATCAAGTGCAAATTAATTAGCGCGATAATCAAAGCAACAATTTCTCCCCTCCTTTCCTCATTCCGAGGAATTCACATTATCAACGAGGATCCCCTTTCTTCGGCCGTATGTCCGATCGGATTCCAGGCGGAACAAGGGTGACACGGTGAACGAAAGAGACGCAGGACCTTATCAATATTATCACTGGGTGGCGAGGGGATACGATAGGGCGGTGTAATCGGGTGGTGAGTGACGTTGGTGGGGACGGCTCGTCGACGACGCAGGCGCCGTACACGATCCCCCTAACGTACCCATCGTCGCCGGCGTCGTCTTCGTCGTCGTCGTCGTCGCCGTCGCCGAGAGAGACGTCGGCCCGTCGTCGTGCCTCCTCGTGTTTTTCAGTTCCGACCGTACGACGGCGACTAACGAGACAAACGGAAAAATTTTTCTTCGAAGGAAGGATATATAAATATATATACACATATATATACATATATATACATATATATATGTATATATATATTCGTCTCCCTTCCGGTATTTTGCTCGGCACGCGGCCTCGAGATGCCTCTTCGCCGGTAGACGCACTTAAAACCAAAGGTGGGAAGCACGCGGGAAAGCAACAGTGTTTAGCAATACAAACCCGTGGATACGGTGCCGGTATCACGTTCCAGGAATTCTCGTCGATGGAAGTATGTTCTATTAGTAAATATCGGGATATACGTTGGAACACAGAGTGACGCAGGAGTTTCGATTTTGGACCTGGAAGGCGTGGTGGCTCCGCAGAAGGATGTAGTTTGTTGCTCGGACGAGGAGCGTGGCAAAGGATACGCGAACGAAAGATTTGTTTGTTATTACGTTTACTTTTTTGTTTTGTGCGAGAAATGAGAAACGCAAGCGTTGTCCTCGTGACGAGGCAAAAGGAAGGTCGTTAGAAGTCAGTGTTTCCCGTGGGCAGTGTCGGTGGCCGTCGCCAACAGGTTACAGGAGTCGATGAATATTTCGAGAAATATCGA
>NW_006263380.1:148876-149177 GCF_000469605.1 Apis dorsata
CGATCGTGTGATCAGCGCGTTATTTTTGCGGAGGATGAAGAAGAGGTATAAAAGATCGACCGAATTCCGAAAGGTGAGATGAGCGACCGCCTTACGACCAGGGAACGGGACATTCGATTCGAAGGAGTATACGTGTCAACGCGTCGTTACGTATAACGATCGTACAGTGAATCAAGTGGCAAACCCGCGCGCGCTTTGGCATTTCGTAACTATAAACGCAACTACAAATCCACCACGTGCCTTTCTCGTCGTCATCCAGACGCGGTTCGTTTCAACCTCCTCCAAGATTTCTCCTCGGCTC
>NW_006263380.1:149197-149544 GCF_000469605.1 Apis dorsata
GCTTTTCTCCCCCTCCCCCCTACACCGCCATGATAACCGCCACAACTCTTCCTTCCTCGCTCGAACCGCTCCGCTACGTTTCAATCGCGGCCTCGAAACAGGTGGTGTCGGCACGGTTCGTGACATCCGTGCATTCGCCAATAGTGTTCCATCGTTGAACGACACGGCCGAATCGACGAGACGCACAGCGCACCCGGAGAAAGAAACGACGTTTCCGGCCTCGTTCTCTCGGCAACAACAACACACCTCGTGGAAATGTCCGCACAATGCGCTCCTCCGAGACGTCTACCGTTCATTGTACCTCCGGATGTAGAGAAGTTTGACTTCGAGCCGACGAGGTCCAAGCT
>NW_006263380.1:149630-153658 GCF_000469605.1 Apis dorsata
CGAATTCTCCACGGAGTGACAATCGCCGAGAGGGTGGTATCGCACGTTGGCGCAACGTTGCTCACGCAGTTTTCCATTTTCTTCGAGGATATCCGAGCAGTGTCGAGGTATTCGCGAGGTATACGTCGTCCTTTGCCAGTCTTAAGAAAGAATATATTAGAAAATACGGGGTATAGAGGGTAGGAAAGAGGGTAGCGGATCGTGACGCGAACGCAAGCCGAAGGAGAAGAGCGTGAAACAAGGTGGGGGAGGGGAAAAGCGGGCGGGGGGGTAATCCTCGCGCACAAAAACGAAGAAAACCGTCTTATATCATTAACGACAACGAGACGTTTCCCAGATTCCTGTTACCCTACCCTACGTTCTGGAATTCCGTGGGAACACCGTTCGCGTTGCGCATGGTATATCGACTATAAATAGATGTTTTCTCGCGTTAGATCGTACGTCTTGAGCCAGGAAAACATTGGAGGAGCGGAGGAGAGGATATAACACGAGGTCGGGCACGACTCGTGTCACGTCGAAGACGACGTTCAGCCCGCGACCTTCTCTCTCTCTCTGCCCTTCGAGATCAAGAGGAGAGGATGAACCGTAACGTCATTTGGCTACAGCTTGTTCTTATCCTTAGACACATTTAGGTAGACGAGTATTGGGTCCAAAAGGAAGTCAAACGAAGACATCCAGCCTTCTCGTAGGGAGAAAAACGTATCGACTCTGTCCACGCAGCTTCTTATATATATATATATATATATATATGCGAATTTTGTACAAAACGAAAACACCAAGAAACAACGATCCTCTCGCGAAAGATTAGCCAAGTAAATTGGGACTCGAGAGTGTTCCTCGAGGCAAAGGGCAAAGGCATACACGCATCATCGCGTTAAGTGGCAACTTTCTTGGTGGTTACTTTTCCTCGTTTACTATTTCCTTCGCCTTTTGTATCTACGTAAGAAGTCTAGATCTACGGAAGAAAGAGAGAGAAAGAGAGAGAGAGAGACAGAGAGAGAAAGGAAAGAATCATCTGGATTTCGATCGTCCGACCAGCAACGAATCTTCTCCGATTATCTTTTTCTTCTTTTCTTCTGAAGAAGTTTTTCTTCTAAAGAAGAAGATTAAAAAAAAAAAAAGAGAAAAGGGAAGAACAGATTTTTAGGAACAAATTGTCGACGAACATCGCCGATATTAGCCGGTGCTTCTTCTTTTCCCTCGATGATCATTATGCTCAACTCGTGCTGTGCTTTTTTCTACCGTGCTTGTACGCATGCTGCGAGTGTTTTTTCAGTGCTGTAGTGTCACACGTTAATTATTAAAAGCAAGGCTTAACGAGCCTTCGATCGAACGCCAAACGTCTCATAGGCCCAGCTACCTGGGAATATTCCTGCGATGCCTGTTAGACGAGGTCACGTGGCGCCCAGGACAACGATCATCGAAACCATCATCAGGAAATTCGATACGCACGGTGAGTGCCCGCGGGTTCCACATTACACGCTGAGATCGATCGAAGAAAAAACAAAAAAAAAGAAAAAAAAAAAATATTCAACGGATCGAAGAGATCAAATTTTCTCTCAAATTTTTCTTCTTTTTTATATTTTATATTTTTATATAACAAATACCGATTCTATTCTTTCCTTTTTCCTCCTCTTCGAAGTTAGAAGAATTTAATCTCGCGTCAGAAATTTTAACGGGACGAAATCATAAGCCAGGAATAAATTAGCCATTCGTCGTTTGTATATCGTGCAATAGATAATTTTCATTAAAATTAGATAACCAATTTCAAGGATTCGCCCGTTTTATCGTCTGGTATCGCGATCGGATCAAAAACGAAGTTGGAATAACGAACGTAGGTATGAAAAAGTAAAATCAATTTCGTTCGAGCGTTCGAGCAGCGGAAGTAGGCTGTATAGTAGGATTTCATCTATAGTAATATTGGCCGTGTCCGTGTATAAAGTTTAATGAAAGTTTCTCAAGAATCACGGTTTCCTCTCTCGCGAAAGATTAAAATAAAGTTAACAGCTCGAGGGTTGTCGTTCCGGCCGGCTCGATATAATCGAAGTTTTTAGAATCGCGAAACCACCTGGGATATGGAACGAGTAGGCATCGAGCCAGAACTCCATTTTCAATATTATTTAAAACATCTCGGATGCGAGGACCGGAGGCGGAGAGGTTGTGCGGGGGTGGGGGTGGGCTCGGTTAAATGGAAGAAAAGGGGTAGTTCTGTTTTCACAATAGGACAATGCATGCCACTGGCAATATCACTCGAGGCATGCCTAAAATCCTTGCAAGGAAAACTAAATCCGGAAGAAAGCGACAGGGTTCCGGATCTCAGATTGATCGTGGTTAAAAACGCACGATCAAAGTCGGTGTTTCCTCTCGTCGATATTAATTTTCCTTCTGATCCAAAAATAATAATTTATTTATTTTTTATTTATTTATTTATTTTATTTATTTTAAATAACATTTGTCTATGATAATAAGTTGTTTAAAGTTTAATTGGAAATAGGACGTGTTTTTATATTTTTAGTAGAATATTTTAGTAGAAAATAGCATTGAATTATGCGAGTATCTTTGACACGATTCCCTTCACCGATTAAAGGTGGGGATTTTTCATAGCTGAGCTGCGGATCAAGTGCTCGAAAGAGTTTATATCATCCTTTGCGGAAAGGATCTGGCGTCGATTGGCGCAGCTTTCGTCAAAATATTTCCTTTCCGTTTCCACAGAACGTGTGAAACAACTCAAAATTATATCCAATATTCAACGCCAATTCCATTCTTCTTCGAGAAACTTTTTCCAAAATTTTTTTCTCTCCTTCCTTCTTATATCCCTCCCTTTCCCTCTATTATTTTTTCCCCCGAGCAGATTCAGTTTATCCTTCTCCACTTGGATAAGAATTCGGTATAGAGGTAATTCGATGAGGTCGCGTATCATCGCTCGTTAACAAAAGCTGCGGCTGTCGTATGGAAGGGCGGACGATAATAGGCATTAACGCGATAAATTCTTGGGAAACCTTTGTAACGCCAATTTATATAATAAAAAATATGTATGCCAGAGCTTCAGGGCGGGTTTTTGTCCCGGTGGCATTGCTGCTCGTCAAGCCTTGGCTTCTAATCTGACGTCCTCCCTATAGCACGTATGTCCTATAACACCCAACTGCGTCCACTCATTTTTTTTCTCTCCTTCTCTGCCTATCTCCACACCTTATCCATCCTTTCGATACTTTTCACCTGTCTTCTTTTCATCCTAATCGAATACGACGTCCGCGAAAGAGAGAGAAAGAGAGAGAGAAGAGGAGCAATCTATTTCATAGGCAAACACCAACAGATCTTCAATTCTTAAAAATGCTAAATAATTCTTAACGATTGAGGCTGCGTGATCGATGAAACGTCCATAATGACAATGATTTCGTTAATAAGAAATAACGATCGAGATTTCTTTTATTAAGAGTCCTGTATTTTAGCGATCGTTGTCGAAATACATATATATAATATCTCGAATCTTAGAGAACTAAAATTTTTCGAGGAGGATATTTCGTCACGTCCAAATTTTTGATGGCCCTCTTTCAAGAAAGCATTAAACTTTTGTTAAAAATTCTAAATTACGGTTAATCGGGATAACAATTTTATTCGTTAATATTTCGATCTTCGTGACTGAGAATTTTTCAGTACAATCCCAAATTGGACAGGCAACGTTCCTAATATTCGAAATTTCATGGCTATTCACGAAAAGTTAAAGTTTAAGCGAGCAAATGACATTTTGCGGTTAGAGGGAGTGGGATACATTTTTAATTCGGTGAAAAGTTTCGATTAAGAATTGTTATCGATCATGGCCACGGATGGTTATTCGTGTCAAGGTCAGTTATTCGTTAAGAACACCCTGGATCCCGTACACACGCGTATACGCGACTCGGTCGCGTAATGTGACACCAGGAACCTGGCACGAGTTTTCGTTTTCGTGTATGAAACTATTAAAAGTCGACAATTAGGTCCGTGATTTAAATTATAGTCCAGGCTGGAAAACAGATATATATATATATATA
>NW_006263380.1:153862-159689 GCF_000469605.1 Apis dorsata
CAATACCGATCTTAACAAGCTTTATTTCTGTTTTACAATGATTATTATTTTGAAAGCTGTACATATATATTTCATGAATTGCACAAGTATCTTAAATTTCAAACGTGAATTGGATAACGAAGAGTTCGCTATCGTATCGTACTTGATTTCGAAATTAATCACAGATCGAACGGAACGAAAAATCTCCAAGGTTTATTTTTTCCTCGAAGCGCGCGATAAACAAAATCGAATTTCGCTAAAAATTTCTCTGGCTCCTGCGTTTCTAGTTTCTAGAAGTCTGGCGCCAGAACCGGCAACCAGTCTCTAGGATATCTGTCTCCTCTCGTCGAGGAGAGGCCAAATTTCCCCCTCTTTCCCTTGCGGTGCCGAAAACGCGACGGATTATCGCGCGACGAAGAAGGGCGAGCGCGTACGCGCGATAAATTCTTAAATTCCATTGGGACCGGTGATTCATCGAACGGGCGACGTATCAGGGCCGCCTAGATCGAGACCTCGAAAAACCTCTCTGACCTACTTTTCGCTCCACGCTTTTTGCCGAAAATCGTAGAAGAGAGAGAGAGAGAGAGAGAGGGACGTGTCACGTGGCTTTTAAACGTGGCGTTTTCTATCTAAAGATCATCTCGCGATCTTTATCTCGTTGAATTGTAACAACGATGCCTCGAACGAGGTGTAACGAGGGCTGTACGACTACCAATCAATGGCACGCGTTTCCGTGTTTCTTTTTATATATATATGTGTGTGTGTGTACTTTTTCTTTCTTTTCTCTTCTTTTCTTCTCCTCTGTCGTTCGCGGCATACGTGTACATAATAACGGGAATACGTGTGCCGCTGCGCGATAAATTCGTGCAGAAAGTTTGGGCTGTTGCCAGGATGGATATTTAAAATTCTCCGCGGTTCTCCACGAAGCTCCAGGTTTTTTTATCACGATGAGAAGGCGTCCACCTATGAACGTTAATGGATAGATTCATCGATTTCTATATAATTGTTCGACGCCAATAATATTCGAGCGATTACGAACACTGTTTGTTTCTTCATTAGGGGGAAAAAAATTTCGCGAGCAATTTCGTTTATGATTTCGCGTTCAAATTGCATTGATTTCGTCGCTCGATTCAAATTTAAATGGTTAATTATGCATTTTTAACCTCGCCTCGGAAATATGATTGGCTGTTAATCCTTTCGAGTTCTCTACTTTCTAATTATTACAGTTGTTTCGCGTATACTCTTTCGAAACAGAGGGGGAAGAAAGCGTAGGAAACAAGGAGGGACTAAAAATAATCAAAGAACAAAGTACCATCCCTTGTATTTTCTCTGGTTGTGTGTACCAGAAACGCGCTCTCCTCTCGTTAATTTTTAACGAAATGCACGAGCCTTTGCACGGCTTAGTCGCCTATGCAAACAAAAGCACTCTCTAGTACATCTCGGGCCTAATTAAGCCTCGTGGTTTCCGAGTAAATATTTTCGTAAGACGGATCACTTAAAATTCTTTCCCAATGTGTTTGGATCGACGAACGGCAAGTTTCACGACATTACGATCGATCTTACGTAACTCGAAACTGGCGGAAATAAGAAGAAATTAAAGAACCGGGGATCGAACAAATATTATCAATCAACCTTGAATCCAATCTTCCTCCAACGTTTCAGAATTCAGCGAAAGAATTAAATCTAGACGAATTAAAATTCACGTAGTACATTTTAGGAAAGAATAGAATTTCGACAAACAATATTTTAAAATTGCATCTCGAATTATAAAATGTAATAAAACGTACGATACGATTTTATGGTTCCACGACCTTCTCCAACAGCCTTGATTTTCCAACCGTTCATACTTGCTTTCCGTTTTACTCCGTTTCACGCGAGTATACTCGCGTATTTATTTCGTTTCGAAATACGCGTGAAAACTATTTTTAACCGCGTTTGAAAATACACATAGGGGGTGGTGGTTAATCAGTCCCCTCTCCTTCTCAATCTCCACGCTGTTCGATCGAACTTTACCACTACTCTGCGCGCTCGGAACGATAATTGACCGGCGATCGAATTTCTCGATATTCAATTCTCGATATGCCACGAACAGCGATCTCGCGAGCCTTTAACGCGATACTCGTGGAGCAGGAAGGCGAAGACACGAGTTCCAATCATCGATTCCGTTTAAAAACGGCTTCCTCTCCGCTCCGCGTGGATTTTTTCGTTTATTTCAACGCGATAAAGTAAGTTTATTCTTCGCGAGGTGTGTGAAGAGATCATCAGCTTTGGTGTTTCTTCTTCCCGGGAAAATTTTGATCTGGAACGCGTCGAGAAACGATTCGTGGAATATTAATTGGATCGAATCCGCGTTCGATTTCGTTCGATCGGAAAAGGGGGGCGCGGGGCTTTTTCGGGGAAAGCTTAATTCGGTCGTGTCGCGTGCAAAATATTCATCCGTGGCGCACACGCTTGTGATTTAACGTAGGCCACACGTGTCGCTGAAATATCTTTGAGGAATTGAGTACTGGCCTAGGCACCATTCAAATTAACTTTATAAATACTGTGCGATATTTGGCTGCAAGTTTGGGGACGTTCCTACGTTCGAGGATTGTCCGTTGAATATTTCACTTCGATGCAGGATACTTTTTGCTATGAATTTGTTAATGAACACGTTTAAGGGTAACTTGATCGGACTTTATTCTCAAATTTTTTCATTTTTCCAACTCCATTTACGTTGATACATTCGTATTCTTTTAATCTTTTATTTATGAAGAGCAATCTCGAAGATTCTTCTCCTATTTATTGCTTTAGAATCTTGCGAGGATTTGCTCTTAAGCAATTGTTGAAAGAATTTTTCCACGCTTGTTTAATTGTTAAACTAGTTAAATTCTCGAGAAATTTTTCATATTATATACTTTTGATTTGAAAAAAAGAAGGGAAAAGAAAGAAAGAAAGGAAGGGTGAAAAAGTTGGGGCAAATGTTTTGTTTTGTAATTTTGCAAGCCTTTTTGGAACGCTTATGGAAATAATTATCACGGCCGGTGCAAGAGACGCGCAATTTTCACCCCTAGGGAGTTCTTTGAGCGTCCAGCTGTGCCGTTTATTGTTTTTCATTTGCTCGATACTGTGCAGTCGATTCACGCTTCTTTGAAGATCCCCTCCCCCTTTCCTCGCGCGATTCCCTCGAATTCAAAACAATCCCGTCCAATGTTTCGAACCGCGTGAAGCCAAATCTAATATCGAAATTTCATCGATGATCCCTGCGCCTAATGAGAGAATAATTCTCGCCGAGATATGCTTGTTTTTCCTTCTCATATCGAGAATACTCCATCGAAATGATTTCCCTTCGAATTCGATAATCGCGATCGCGGTCTCGATTCCGATCAGAAAATAAACCGAGGCAAGGCATGAAATTTCCCAGAAATCTTCATTCGATTATCGGCCAGGATATGATCCCGAGAATCCAATAATTTCGAGCAAACTCTAATCCGATTTTCACGATATAGAAATCCATCTTACACGTTTAATCCCCCGTGTACCCTGGATAACCGATCTAATCTTCCTGTCGATTAGAAACTTTCATCGCATACTTTTAACCATCTATGATGCTATTAAATCCTAGACAACGACAAATTCAATTATACCCACCGCGACCGTGCCATTTTGTCACCATTTTACAATATTCGAATAAGAAAATAAAATAATACAACGAAATATATTTCCTAAAAAAAAAAAAAAAAATATCAAAAATTGCTCCTCCTATCCACGAGAGAATCAAACGAAACGAAACTTTCGAATATTTTAATAATAATTTTCATCCTCGAGAAGATCGACGGTCCAATAAGTAAACTAAACCAGTTCCAAACAACCGTGACGCATCCCTCCCCTTCCCTTTCGAAATATTTCGATGGGTTGAGTTACGAGCCGCGAATCTTAAGACTGTCGTTCCATTCGCGGAACTTCTATTTTCTTACGCGACACGGCGTGCACAAGTGCGTTCTTGGCACGAGACGAGACGCTCGAGCTGCATACCGGACCACCCCCGTTTTTAAAGAAAACGCCGGGCGCGGAGGAACGGCGAAAGAGCGGTGGAAGAACGTAGAAGAAGCGTTAAACACCGATATCCATTCAATTATTCGATCTCCAGCCTCACAATTCAACGGCCCGTTCCACTTTCCCGATTTCTAAGTGGTACGCCCATGCGTTCGCCCTGGCAACGTAAACAAATATCGACGCGGATTTCGAATGGAAAGATCGAGTCTCGTGTCTTCACCTTCGCTTCGACCTTGATTTCGACGTTGTGAAAAGAAGGAAAAGGAAAAATAAGAGAGAAGAAGAAAGAGAAAAAAGTAATTGAGAAAAAGTTTGAGCGAATACTTTAACGTAAAGAAAGATCTCAAAGGAGTTTACGTGCATACACGATCGATGTTAAAGTTTGTATTACGATGGCGGGATCGCATTCGAGCATCACGAAAGGGAAGAGAAAGAAGACTTTCTTTCTCCTCCCCCTTTTCTTTCATCCCTTATCCCCACTTCGAACGATCGTACTTTTTAGAGTTGGAGGCAAGTTCCTTTGTTTCTCGATTTTTTTTTTTTTTATTGCCTTAGAAAAGATTCTGAAGAAATAACGAACTTTCTTGTAAAACGATTCTTCTAAAACGATTTAACCTCATCAGAGACGTTGTAAGACATCAAAGGCGAGCTTGTAATACTTTCAAAACAAGTGATCGAGTAAAAAAATGGAATATCATCGGCGAAGAATTCTTTTCTTCCTTGGAATAATTCTAATTGAAGAGGAGAAGAAAGAGAAAAAAAAAATCTAAACATACGTGAGCGTATTGAAAACCATTGCGGATAAATGAACGAAAACTCGTGTAAAGAATTAAATAATGCTAACCGATATCGGTTTGCCTAAGAAGGGATAATTCTATCGCGATACAAGAGAGAACCTGTTCGAACCTGGGTCACACACGGATTCTTCCATGTTTATATATATATATATATATAGAATGTTTAAATCGAACCGCGTGAGCGGATTTAAGTTTAACGCGGCGACAAGGTCGCTCCAGCTTGTCACAACATTGCTAGCGTGACTCCATCGTATTTTCGGCCTATAAGACGAATCGGCCGTTTATCGTTCAAGGACGGTTACCGAGATAGATCGAGAAAGATCGGCACGAGTATCGAGGGGATCGGCAAAGTGTAACGCGGATGAAACAAGAACGCAATGAAACCAGGTGCAATCGCGAGGAGTGGATGGAAGATCCTCTCTCTCGAAAGAGAGAGAGAGAGAAAGAGAACGAAAGGGGGATCCGTTTCGGTTTGCTTTGTTAGCTTGTTACGTCTCAACGGCGAGGAGAGCGTAACCCAAACCCCTTCGTGAACTTTGGTTTATGGATTATATGTGTTGAAGAGGAGATTGGATGGGAAAGGAGGGAAAGGATTGATTTGCTTGCAAATTGTAATAAAATCGCACGAATCTTTACACGAGATGCGCGTTGTTACTTTGTAGTCTTTAGGAGCAGTTTTTCCGTGTTGAATAAGAATGGAAATTTTAAGACATTAATTTTAATATGGGCGAGTTTTTAGTGATCTAGTGTTAGAATCGATTAGAATGATGGACAGGATTGATCTCGATGAATCTCGACGAGTCGGTAAATAATTAGAAGGAAAATAACTGGTTGAATAAATATGGTTGGCTTGATTTCAATAATAAATGAAGTCGGTGTTATCGTGTAAACGTTTTGAAAACGTTATGGATAAAATGGATTTCAAGGTGTATTGATCTTTTAAAATTATTTACTGAAAGGTTTAAAACGTTTAATACTCGATGAGAATTTATGGTGATAATAATAATAATAATAAT
>NW_006263380.1:159864-161488 GCF_000469605.1 Apis dorsata
AAAACGTCGGAGGGGATTAAAACCTTTTCTATCCGTAAACACGAAAACATTGATTTAAAACTGTCAAATTGGATAATTTAACATGCGTCATATGCCGTTTTACCGCGGCTCTAAATCCTCCGTATTGTCGGGGCGGAAACAAAACTCACTCGCGGGTAAGTTCCAATTCCGTATATTTATAACCGGTCGAGTAGCTACCAGCGAAATGTGTCGTTTCCTACGATAGAAACTGTACTCTGTTTCGTACTCTCTTCTTATAGAAATCGAAGTAAAAATTAAGGTGACGTTCGTTGAACCGTTATCGAATTTATCGACTCAGAGATTAGAATAATTTCTCAAAACATTCGTCTTCCTTCTCCTTCGCTTAACATCATTTTCCAATCATTCCTCTGATTTCTGAGTTCTCTCTTTCTAAACTTAAAATTTAAATCGATAGTTTTTATTTTTTTTTTTTTTAAATCTTTTACACGCAAGAATTGACGCAGGAGGTTAATTATCTGATTTTATCCGAACAAAAAGAAAAGAAAAAGGAAACGATTGTGAAAATTTGCTGCAAGGAATGATGAAAGATAATGAGGAGCGTGGTCGGTTTAGCGAGTCGGGAAGATAAGAGGAGCGGTCAGTATTCTGGAACGGATAGCAAAGTAGTTCTCGCGGTTAAGTGACATCCTTGGCAAAGGGCCCAGCCCTGCGAGGCTGTCTCCTCGATGCGAACTCGGCAAAATCTATTTCTAGTTGGGCCGATAAACTCGGCACGGGATGAGATTCGTAAAAAGAACCGATGCATCTCGTCCCCTCGTCTGTTTGTTTCTCTCGTAATCGCGTAAAGGAGGAAGGGGAGGAGGTTACAGATTACCCTTTTCACAGTTTCTCGATCGTTCCATGAAAATTCCTTCGATCGTGAGGCGAACTATCTCTGGACAATCATCGTGATAATGGACCAGATTGATGGAGAAAATCTCTTTCAAAGGTGTGATGCGTGATCGTGAGAAAAATTGAAAATTTGACAATTTGAATTAAGATTTGCATTTATTATGTATATATATATATATATCGCGAATGATGATATTAATGTATACACAGTTTGAATCAAGGATCGATTTTTGTGTAGATTTCGTAACCGATGAAAGCGCCAAAAATCCTTGGCGATTAATCTTTGCTGTGGGCGACTTAAGCTTTGTTGCTATTCTGGCTGCGGTTATAGTGAAAAGGGGTATTAATCATGGTTAAACTGGCGGGCGCGAAGCCGCCATTTCCAACATCGCTTAGTATTAGCTCGTAATTACTATCGATCAATCAGAATCGCACCCACGAAACGAACAGTCTATCTTCTTATTAGAAAAGAAATAAATACATATACTTTTTATACTTTCTTCGTGAAATATCTTAACGAAATTAAACGCACGAATTAAATTCCAAAGCGGAACGAATAAGTTTAAAGTTGAACGATCAAACTTGTAAATATTATCGTGTTTACAGAATGAATCAATTATTACTCCCCACGATAAAAACGAAGAATTTAAAAAAAGAAAAACTCTTTTAAGCCGCACAATCGAATTGCCAAAGAAATCACCGTTGTTTTTTTCTTTCTTTTTTTTTTTTTTAAACAACTTTCACGATCGAT
>NW_006263380.1:161538-164136 GCF_000469605.1 Apis dorsata
GATTTTTACTCCATCCGAAATTATGGAAAGCGGCAACACGAGTGAAACATGGAAAGAGAAAATGAAACCTGGACGCAGGAATTTACGCGATACGTTAAATTATTCTTCATCCCCCTTGGAAGCGAAGTTTTAATTTTCCTCTCGTGTTACAAAATATGCGGTTGTCTCTGCGGCCGGGAAACCTGAAAAAAATTTCGCGTCACGCCCTTTTAAAATTCCCACCTGTTATAAATAAACGAAATTACTCGAAATTGCTCGTAAAAAGACGCTCGTGATGGCAAAACGTCGATGGCAAAAATCGTCCACGGACCAACGTTCTTCCTTCCTCTTCGATTCTTCCTCGCCCAATTTTCCTCGACGTTTCATCCTGCTCGTTCGATCCTTCGATTTTCACGATTTTCTTTTCTTTTTTTCTTTTCTCTCTCTTCTTTTCTCCCACTTCTGATCATCGTTCCGTCGAGGCGTCGTTTATTCGTCGCACGCTCGATTCATAACAGCGACGTTGTCACGCGTGCACCGACGATTTCAACGACACCCCTCCCCCCCTTCTTCACCCTTCGATTTCGATGAATCGCGTCACGCGTTATATCGTGGATTCGATTCGATCGGCTCACGTCCGCGTAACGTTGATCAACAACAATGGCGCGGGGCGCACGTTCCTCCGCATTTTCAATTTCACTTCATTAAACGCGATTGTCCTTCTCAGAATGCTTAAGCACGAAGCGGAATGAGGGTGGCACCGATGGCAGTCGTGGCACGCGGCGCAATTCGACGTCCCCGTGGCTGACATTTCTCTTGGATTCTGGTACGACGTCTGGTACTCTTGCGACGCACTTGAAAATCCTAGCCATTGTTTCGAGCAAGGTGTCGCACAGAGCGTCGGTCACAATAGGTTGGAATCGCAAAAAAAAAAAAAAACTATGATTGCGTTTCTAAGATATTTCTCTGAGATATTTCTACACGGATTTTTTTTTAAAATATATTTCTCTTAAGATTCATTTTCGAGCGGTTTGTATATGAAAAACAATTTTTTACTTTTTTCTCCCATAAAATTTAAAGTTTTCCAAAAAGTTAAAATTTATGGAAACTCAAACTTCGTTTCGCTATTGGATGAATGAAACAAAAATTTGCCTCGAGTATATTCGAGTTTTCCTGGAAACGACTGGTGTTTTTTTTTTTTTTTTTTTTTTTTTTTCTCCTCCTTTTTTTCCCCATCATATTTTTAAATCTAGGAAAATGAAAATTTTTAAATTCTTATAATAAGTCTAATGAATCATCAGTGGTTTAACGTGGGACCGTGGTACACGAATCGATATTTATTTTTAGAAAAATAAGCTTGAAAGGTGCTATACGTTTGATATAACGGCGGTCTCTTTATGCCTCGGTTCGTTGAACATTCAAGAGTTGAAAACACTTGGTAAATTTACTTCTTCAACGAGCCTCGTAAAATTTGCCCCCCTCCCTTTCCTCTCCTCTTCATCCCCTCGTATACCCCTCGCATAGACCGCCCGTTGTTGCGAAATATGCATATCGCTTGTAAATATTTGGGATCAGTGGAACGTTAAGGGATGCAACACAATTAGGGGACACGGGGATAGGGAATAAAACGTGCTCTCGTGGAGGATACTTCGTGTATCAAAAAAAAAAAAAAAAAAAAACAACCAGCCACTTATTGCCCCTGATATCGATCTGAAAAGTATATTCGTATCGCTTTCTTTTTGCCCTGCTTTAGAAATTTCGTTCTCAAACCGTTGACTCTCTTTATTAAACGAAATAAAATCCAATTTTTCCTTTGAAAGAGATTAATGAAAAAAATGAACTTTGATCCGATGGGGAGGTAATATTACAATATTTAACTTATTATTTTTCCATACTGTATATCGTATTATTTAACAATATCGTTTAAAATAATTTTCGAGGATTCAATTTTCGTTATTTTATTCGTTAAGCTATTTCTCTTTTAAAGAAATATTTTTTTTCCCCCCCCTCGTTTCCGATATCGATAATGTTACGCAATTCCTTATTCTTTTCTTTTCTTTTCCTTTTTTTCCGTAAAATATCTCCCTTTCTTTCTTTCTTTTTTTTCACGAACGAATCATTTCGTTTTAAGAAAAATAAATATTTCAGACGAGAAATGGCAAAGTGACGATGTATTCGTAAGTGGCAGCTTTAACATTGCACGTGCAAATTTACACGAGAAACAGCCCCTTTGAGGTGTACCCAGAAAACGTCCAAAAAGTGTCTCAAAGTTAGAAACGAACCGAATTAACCGAGGCTCGCGATGCCTGTAAGTCAGACAAACTTAATGGCCGGTACCAAAATATTTTATGGTGTACACTGTAAGACCGATGCCGGATTTAGGACGAAGGTCGCAATGGGAACACGATGCCTCGTAATTTCGTGATTCCAGAATTCCAGCCGTCCTCCGAGAAACTTTCACAGAGAAACTCGTTTCATTTTTCACTTCTTCTTTTGATCTATCTCTCCCGCCTTTATCCCGTCACTCATTAAATTTGCCAACGATAATAAAGAAGATACCGAAGAATTATTTTCCTCGAATGAAAATAATTTATCGAGTAAAAAAAAAAAAAAAAAGAA
>NW_006263380.1:164293-171223 GCF_000469605.1 Apis dorsata
GTATATAAAGCAGATTCTTCCTTATGAAATTTTTGCCAAATTCCGTATAGAAGATAAACTCGGAAAACCTGTTTCGAGTAGAGCATCGATAATAATAAATTAGGTGGTTGGTAACATGTTTATGATTTCCTTCAAGGAAAATTACTGAATTTTCCGACGTCCTCCTACGTGATTCCTTGCCTCTTAATTTTGAAGAATCGACCACACTATAAATACATTTATATTCGCGCGATCGCCCAATTCCAGTTAACCTGTCCATCTCTGCCTGCATTTCTTAACGAGAAAAGTTAATTTCGGACATCGGCGAGAAGGCATGCCAACCACGCAACTCTTAATGAGCCGATGAAAATCTACCGTGACCGAAGTTTTAACTTTTCACTGTCCACTTTTCGTACATTCCTACGATCCCATAGGCTTCTCTTTCAAACTTCTCTTACCCTCCACTCCATTATTATTACCCAACAAATATTTAACCGGATATTTCCAACTGAAAAATTACGACAAATCATTATTATTATTATTTAAATTAAAATATATTTTCTCAATGTAAAAAAAGTGAAAAGAATTCAATAATTTGTTCGACGGGGAATCCTTTTAATCCTTTTCTGTCCCTTTTGCAGATCGAAGTTTTTTAGTGGCCAACGCTCAACAGGGACTATGTCACATAATATATTGCTCGGACGGTTTCTGCCGGCTGACAGGCTTTTCGAGGGCGGAAGTGATGCAGAGGCCGGCGATCTGCGAGTTCCTTCATGGGCCAATGACGTCGCCCCATGCGGTCGCAGCCCTCCGCGACGCCCTCGCCGCCGGCGTCGAAAAGCATTTCGAGATCCTTTATTACAGGAAAGACGGTGAGTCATCTCTCATTTAATAACCGATTACACCTTTACATGGATAACCTTTGACATATCTAACCGTTCTAACCGTCCAATCTATAATGAAAAGCCTCGCTATATCGATCTTGTCGCAATTTCTATTCGCTTCTCCCTCTTCCTCCCTCCACAAGAGCTTGTGATTTCCATTCTTTCGAGTCGAGATCTCGTTTCAGACCGATTATCCTTTTTTTCTCCCTCGAAAGAAATACGAATCTTTTCTTTTTCTTCTTCTTCTTCTTCTTTTAAAATTCGATCGAATACTCGATAATTCCGGTCGACAAGCGGAAAGATTAATTTTAATCGAGAAACCAGAAGCGTGAACGTTATAAATTTTTGTGGGGCACGAGCCAGGGAATTGAAGGTTCAAAACTGGCAAGATTTCCACCAGTCGGAGTAGGAAACCGGACATCCTGAATTCCGAGCCGGTGTGTCGGCTAATCCCGTCTTGGCAAGCCCCATTAACTTTCTACGGACATTGTTTCTTGGATTTTCAAGAATAGAGGCGAACTATATCCATTGCCAACTTTTCCTCTAGAAACCTACCAGTTTTCTTCGTTGTCGTTCGTGAATTGCAATCGATACTCGGTTTCACGAGCTATCACGAAACGTTATTTGTAAACATTTGCAAAAGAAAAAAAAAAAGAAAAAGAAGAAGAAGAAAAGAAGGAAAGGAGAAAAAATATAAGTTTACTATATATTCTGAAAAAAAGTATATTTATCGTATATTTATCACGTCCCACGATTTCTTCGAATCTCTGTGTTTTTCTCAAGGTATCACGATAACAATCACGACACAAATTATTATAGTTTCGTTATATTTCTTGCACGATAGCTTTCCGTTTTGAAATTCGAGCTACGCTACTACGAAACACGTTCAAGTAATATTGAAATATTAATTCAACGATAGGTTTTGCGTGTCTCAACTTTCCTTTCCCAACCAACTATAAAGCTCTCTATATATACGAGGTACTTTGCGTCAAATCGTGAAAACTTCTTGTCAGTCACTATTAACCGTCTCCCCTAGTGACTCACTTTCACCACGTTCATTATATCAATACTATACTGTACAACCCATTTTCAAGTTTATCATTTCAATAATTCCTTTCCTCGACTCCTTTCCTCTGGTATTATCTGGTTTATAGATCGAACGGTCTCTAATATTAATTAAAAACAGTTATATCGATTTGGAGGGGAAAAAATTCTTCGCTTACGTTATCTTTGAAACGATCGAAATAATCAAATTAATATACAAAAAAAAAAGAAAAAAGATTTACTTCTTTGATAAGAATTCTCAAAGGCTGCGTTTATAAGGGAGAATTAAATATCACGAGTCAAAAGTAATTTTCAATTTTCTTCGAAACTCCAACTCTAAGATTCGCGATCACTTAACAGAGACAAGTTTATCCACGATGAATTAGGAATTTACATATTTTATCGGTGATCGTGATTTTCTGGACACGAATCCTCCTCCGCTCGACCTCTTCGGGGGGTTGTAGGAACCGTTTCCGTTATTTAGAGCGGGAAAATTGAATTTATTCGCGGACCGATGGTTGGCTGGAACTCGATTTTGCCGTAGTGTCTGACCTTAGACGCGGTAAGATCAATAGTCACTACTATATAATTTATCATAGTCATAGAGCGAAGCTTGCTCACGGCTGATCCGAATGCTCCTGATTCGATTCCCTTGGGGATTAAGCTTCAAACTTTTATACACCGATCTAACCATTTCTCTAAAAATCCTCTCTCCTCCTCTCTTTTCATCCAACATTTTCATCTTATCTTTTACTCTCAAAAAAGAGAAGAGAAAGATCGAACAGCACGTTGCACGGCACACGCAATTTTCGGATTTATTTAGAAAAACGAAATCGATTGCCGTCGCCGTTTTTTCGCCGTTTTTTCGCCGATATTTGTCGCCGATTCCTAATATTCCCCCCTGGAAAAAACTGGCACGCGAAAATTCTTGGCTGTGTGTAGGTGGAAGGTAGAAAGCGATACGAAAATAGGATACACATGTAGCCATACCCCACATGCACAAAGGAAACGAAAGAAAGGTGACGTTGTGAAAAGAGTTGAAAGGAGCTGAAAGTAGTCTGCTCCCGACCACCTGCAGCCACCTGAATGGTTTGTTATAGTATAGTCGCGTTTTCACTGGATCTGCGCGACCTCGTCGCAGATTTTCTACTTCGACGGTATTCCATTGTCCCCTCTTACATCATGGAGAGGAGTCGTATCGGCTGAATTTTTCTTCTAACACGCTCAGCGTACGCGTCAAATTCTCCAAAAAATAAAAAAGAAAAGGAAGAAAAAAAATATAAAAGAATTTCGTTCCACTTTCCATTCGCGTTCAGAACGAGTTCAGAACCGTCGCCTTCGGTGTGGACAGATATTTCCCTGCATTTTTCGTCATTTCGCAATTATTATTCCTTGTACGTACGAAAAAAAAAAAAAAGAAAAAAGAAAAAACGAGAAAAATATCAGAGAATTGATCATCCTCATCGAATCGCATAATAAGATAAAACGAGACGAGATCTTTGCTCGAAGATTTTCCTTGTCCTTTCTCATTTTGATTTGACGCTGAGCCAGCATCGCGAGATTCCTTTTTTTTTTTTTTTTTTTTTTTTTTTTATGGGGTCACGAACGTATATCGCGGCGCGAAAAGGGAAAATGTCAGGGGTTACGGGACCCAGGAAGTTCCACTCGCTTCGATTACGGACGTTTCTTCACTTGTTTCCTCTCTCTATTGATGCGACGGAAATTAATGCCTACTGGGACTGAGGCGGTTGAAATGTCAAACTTTTATTGCGTGCTTCTGCGTTGTAGCAGAATCCCGGGATGTGGGAAGTCTTAAATTAAAGCCTGAAGTAGCGAACATCCTGGCGGATGGACGCAGCATACTTTTGTTTTTCAAATGGAATATTTCGAGGTTATATCTCATCCGATTGCGCCACAATTTCCGTTCCCTCCGCCTTTGTTAATTAATCGATCTTAATCTCTCTCTCTCTCTCTATTAATTTATCTTAATTGCCACTTCAATAATCGGGGATGCTTTATCCATTCAACGTGGATAATGCAATATATGCACATTATACGCGAGTGAAACGAAAAGGAAAGGAAATCGATATAAGGATTGTATCCCACTCTGTGCATGCATATTAATGTTCAAGTTTGCTCTATCAAAGGAACGAGACGTTTCTCGTGGAATTCTTCTGGATAAAAAATGGATCGCGAACAAAAAGCTCAGCGATACGAAACAATTTGAAAACACCATAAAAGGAATTCTATCGGTGAAAGGGAACAAGGGCAAAGAAAGAATCTCGAGGAAAAGAATTTCAACGAAAGAAAGAGAGTAGCGCAAGGACGCGAATGAGGATTTCTCGAGCGTGCACGACCTTCGACTATCCTGCGATATCGTTCTCAGGGATTGTGCACGAGAAATACGAAGAACGACGAGGTAAGAATTCGAGCTTAGAAAGTTGCCAATGAGAAGACACGATACATCGAAGATCCCTCTCCCATTGGCGCGAATGTAAAGTTTGCTCGAGTCGACCTTAAGCCCCGATCCTTGAAACCTCGAAGGATTACCCAAGTATGGAAAATTAATCGATCAAACGTCGACTTTGAAACTATTCTCCCCGCGTACGAGCGAGATTAATAAAACGATTGATTAAAGGAATCTCGACAGCCTCTCGTTAGTCTCTCTCTCTCTCTCTCTCAGCGAGATCTCTGCTCAGTCTCTTGGTCACCAAGCGTTCATTATAGCGTTACTACGATATGATATTCTAAGAAATTTGTCAGAATCTCAATGACTTTCCTCCCTGGTGAACAGATCCGTAGAGCAATTTTTTTTCACCTCAAATTTTACTCGCTACAAAATTTAAGAAAAAGAAACAAGCACGCCACCCTATCTTTCTCCACGAAGATTCCTTTGAACAATTTTCGCAAATTTATTCATTTCTTGGAAATTCCATTTCCATTTCCAAAAATCAACCGTATGTTCCTTCCTCTCACGAAGAATCGGATGTTGTTGGTCGGTCCCATCGGCGGATGTGGCCATTTCGCGAGAAACCTCCTCTCTCTCTCTCTCTCTCTCTCTCTCTCTCGAGTGGTCTCTCGTGTTGTTACGCAACGGAGCGCGGAGCGCGAGGACGGTGTTTGAAGCGGCTAAGAATAGCGGTGCTTGTGTTCCACCCCTTCCCTTGTTCCTGATACGCCTCCACCCCCCTCCTCCCCGAGATCGTGTACCCCTTTTCGTGCGTCCCCACCAGGTACGGTCGCACGTAGTCAATGACATCATGGAAAGCCGTTCAACCTCTCCCCCCTCCCTCCTCCCTCCTCCTCATGCACCACGTTGGCCCACCTCGGCCCACCGTCGTTAATGTGACGTCACCAACCACGCTTCTATTTTTCTCTCGCTCCCTCACACCCTCCCTTCCGATCGGCATCCGTCTCCTTCTCTCACACCGGCATTTGTGTTACACCGGTATTTTTATTGCGTTCGGTAAAACGGGCAGAGACTTCGCGTCGTTCCTTCTTTTTTTATCGAACCTTCCGCCGCCTCTCCCCTCCCCTCCCCTCCCCTTGCCCGATCTCTATCTGCCTCGGTTTCTGTTTTTTCAACGCGAGCGTGACCGGAATAATTTAATAACCGCTCGTTGCTATTACACGAAAAAATAATTGTATACGGTATATATACTGTGTGTACTGTATATATACGACGATTTTTTTTTTAATGTAAATATAATTGGCTCGTTGTCGCAATCGTGCGTGTTTATTTGTTTGTTTCTTCTTCCTTTTCTCTCTCCTTTTAAAGCGCTTCATATCTCGAAGTAATAGTAGCAGTTATATCTTCTTTATTAAACGAGGATAAGAAGGATAAAAATTATTGAATATTGATGAACAGGGTGTTTCGTAGTATTTTTTATATATTCAAATATTCAAAGTTGCGAAGGTCCATTTTATCTTCGAAATGATAGAAACTACGGAATGATAAATAGAACGTTCGAATGGCCAAAGAGGGAGAGAGAGATATTAAAGATATTTTCGAGGGATGGAGAATTTTTAATAAGATAGACGGAAAACGATGAGATCGTTCGAAAGGAGTGACAGTCTGTCCTCCGAATTTCGAAAGCTTCGCCGAGGAACCGCGGCGCTAAGATACCACCTTAAGGTGCCCGCTTGCAGTCTTCGTAACGCCGCGTTGATATTAACGTACCTCGCAACGTTCTTCTTCTCTCTCTACTATTATTCCATCGAATCCTCGCAAACTTCCTTGAGAGAAAAAGCCTCGAGGATCCTCGTGTTACTTTCTCGCAAACTGGAACGTGATAAAACAAACTATACCATCGAAGGCGCGTAATAAATGTTTCGTTCGCGATTAATTTAATTCTCTCTCGAATTCACGAATGTGCGAATGCGTTGTTACGATAATTATTACGCGCGAGTGTGGTTGATGATCCTCTTCTGACTATTACTGGTTAATCTTCAAAGTCAATGTGAAATCGAGTGTTCCTTTTTTCTTTCTCTCTCTCTCTCTCTTGCGCGCGCGCGAATTCCACGCGGAATATACGCGTGACGTGGCGAGAGAAGAGGGATGAGTCGGTACGCGGAGAGCCCGGAAGAAGAGCGGGAATGGATCCCCATGAAATTGTAGGTTAATTTTACTTGCTCCCGTGATTCCTCGCTCCCTCCCTCCCTTGTTCTGGCACCGAGGCACCGAAGTTCCCTCATTAAGAGCGCTATTAGCTCGCGGGAACGAGGGTAGATGCTCATCGCGAAAAGAACGTCTGTCGAAACAGAAGTTTTATGAATTTTCGGCTCCCGCTTCGAACGCGGATCGTTCGTTTTTCTTTTCCCTTTTGGCGCGAAGACGCGAGTGCGGTAATACAGTGGTGGAATACAGTGGTTAAATCGACGAATCGTGTTCACTTCACTTGATTTAAATATTTGAGATCAAGATTTTCCAATTACTCGAGGAATACCCTTTTCGGATAATTGTCAATAGTCACGAGTGGCGTATTTCTGAACTTTTTTGCATCGTTTATATATATATATATAT
>NW_006263380.1:171428-175220 GCF_000469605.1 Apis dorsata
CGATATTTCGTGAATACGAAGGAGGCCCATTGTCGGGTTTCGGTGATACGCGTTCGAAACTGGTGAACGCGGCCGGAAGGAAACAATTTATTCGATAAAAGATCTGGGAGACGGGACAGAGAACGAGGCCTCCCGATCTGGGAAAAAGAGAAAATTTCCTGCTTCGTTCCAAAAGCGAAGATGAAATCGATGGTTTAATCGGGGGGAAGTTGTGCGCGCGATTGTGGAAGGATCGTTCTAAAGAAGAAGAGCGAAGGTGGAGAGGAAAGGACTGTTTCCCTCGGAGGGAGGGAAAGGTCGAATTCACGGCAGTCCGCTCGATACAATCCAATCTCTGTTATTCAAAGGAAAGAAGGAAGAGAAACGTTGAAGATAAGAAACATCGGCGGGCAAATGTCCATCCTTCACGATAGATAGCCGCCACGATAGCCGCCCTTCGTACATAGATATTCGCGCGAAACCTTGAATCCGATATTATTTTCCCACCAACCTTGACTCCGACGACCGAATATTTAAATTCGAAGTGTTGAAACCGAATTAAGAATTTTTTAAGGAAAATCGGCAAATCTTCCCGCTTCGATCATAGAAACTGATCGTAGAAATTCCTCAAGGCCGTCGAGCTGGAATTTTCCGTGACCCTTCCGGAGGACGCGTCCACTTGCAACGAGATGCCTGGACACCGCGAAAATAGCCAGCATTTTCATCTTTCATCCCTCCCGATCGGCTCTGGCCGCGATTATACGGCGGAGCGCAATTAGGGTCATCTGGAGTAAACCAGGTGAACGTCTCCCTTCTCGTCGCCCGTTTGTGGACGTTTGACATTTCGCTGGGCCGATCACGTGGCCGTTTTTGGCAAGTGCACCGGTCGGCGGGGTTTCGCGATTCGTAAGCTCGAAAGCACACTTCGGAAAAGGGAGCGAATCTGGGCAGGAGAGGGAAGGGAAGAGCGAGAGAAGGAGAGAGCGAAGAGAGGAGAAGGAAGGAGAGGAACGAACGAGGAAGAAGGAGAGAGAGAGAGAGAGAAAGCGCATGCTATTTCTGTGCACCGCTGTGGCCTGCAGCACACGTTGCCACGTCACAGGGGCATTGCACTCGGTGACGTCACGAGGGCACAGCGTCATCGACCAATTGGAGGGAGCCGTTAACCCATTAACCACTCGGCTGTTCGTTCCACTGCGGTATCATGACCTCCTCCACTATCCACCAATCGTTTCGCTAGACACCTCGACCTCGTCCACCGAATATAATCATAATTCCGCGATATTTTTCCGCCTTAGGAAAAATCCAGCGTGACAGCAATTTCGCAAGAATTTTCAAATCTCGTTGGTCGAAATTTACGAATCGGTCGACACGTGACATTCAAGGTATTCCATCTGGTATTCTAGTATCCGTGGTTGAACAAACGAGATAATGATTTGCATGTAAATATATATATATATTTTTTTTTTTCTTGCAAATTGTAATTGTAAACGAAGGTGTGATATTTTCGGTTGTCAATTTGCGCACAAGGTCAGCGTGTAAGCACGCAATAGCTGGATCAGGAAGAGCCATGTGTAAATTAGCCGAATTAGAGTGGACTCAATGTATTTATGGATGCTGGGAGCACCCCAAAGGGGATGCTTATTTATAGTGGCCGCACGGTATTACAGTGGAGCAATTTTAGAAATTCATTTGGCTATTTCTTCGGCTCTCCATATCTTGCATTATCGATGACCGTTTTGTTTTTTTTTTTTCCACGATTTCGTTCGTATTTGCACGTTGCACATCATCGTGATCACGATCGTTCCAATCCCAATTTTCTCTGATGATTACTGTCACGCGGGGAGATTTTCGATACGCGGATTTTTTCTTCGAGAAACGGTGGACAGTAGCCTCTGCCGATAATCTAAAAATAAAGATCCTCGAGATTTCGTCGAGAGAATTTTGTGAAATAAAAATCTACACAAATTCAAAAAGTCCAGTTAATTTTCCTTCCAAAATTTACGAAGTAAATTGTTTTCTTTTTCTTTCGAAAAACGAAAGATCCACGACTCGAGAAATCGTGTTAGCTTTTGTTTCGAAAATTTTCGAAGATAAATTTCCCTCTTATATATTTCAGTTTCTTTCTTTTTCTCTCCCGTGGGTGTTTAACAATTCGGTCAGACGTAATGTCCAATATGTATAATTCATAGTTTCGAAACGGAAAGGAACGATTCAACGAAAGAATTTTATTTTTCTGGTCTAGTGGTTCTAGTTGCGAAGCGTTATGGTATTCAACCGTGGCGCGTAGGATCGCGAGATACGCGTGGAAGTATCAACACGAGTTTATTAGCGTTTGCGAGGAGACGTATCTTGAAATAGATACAGACTCTCTCTCTTTCTCTCTATCTCTCTTTCTCTGTTGGAGGGGGGACATAGTGATCACAAAACAGCAAGTGTCGCGCACTTGTCATAAACCTCCTCGACGTATCGTACCAACTTATTATCACCCACTTCGTGATCTTCCATCGAGGCTCTCTCACGAAGCCGATTATCCAAAATTCAAGTGTACCGTAACCGAAAAACATCCCTTAAATGTTCTTCGAGCAAAGATTCTTGATTGTTCTCTAATAATCCTTCCTTCGTTAATTTAACATGGTAACGAGAATCGATTAATTCATCCGATTAATATTTCCCTCGAGTCCTCCAACACGGATAGAAGGGGAGGGGAATGTTGAAAGCTCCTTTACCTTTACCATAGAGAGAGAGAGAGAGAGAGAGAAAAGAAAGCATTTCTCTAAAAACCGCGAAAGCCAGAAGGCTTTTTAGAAAAATCGATCGGCCGGTGTTTTATTCAACACCGGGAGGGATTATCGGTTCTTTTTTCCAAGGGAAGACGAAGGCGGCCCGCCTTGAAACCAGCAACCCGTTGCATCCCCTCTTTTTCTCCTCCCCCTCCCCTCGACAAGAACGTTGCGCCGAATGGATGCAGGGTGCGTTCACCTTCTCGTTGCTTGCTCTCATCCCTGCTTCTTTTTCTTATTCCCATCTCTTTTCTCTGTTTCTTTTTCTCTCCCCTTTCTCTTTCTTTCTTTCTTTCTCTTGCGAGCGAGAAGAAAAGTCTTTTCTCCACGATTCTCTCTCTCTCTCTCTCGTTGTTGGTTTAAAAGCCGCGAAATCACGAGGACTTAACGAGGACTCGGACTACTCGAGCGAAACAAAGCAAGTGTTCTCAGCATCGGTGGCCGTAACGTAACGACACGGTGATTCTTTAAACAGGCGGATCTTGAATTTTTATCGGGAGAGACTGTAGATTGGCGCGATTCGTAATCTTTCTCTTGCTTGGTGAGAAGGAGGAGTGGCGAGGAAGAGGGAGAGAGAGAGAGAGAGAACGTAAACCGTGAAAACGAATCGTTTCACGCCGTCAAACGAGCCCCCTTTCCTTTCTCTTTTTCCTTCTCTTTCTCTTTCTGTCCTTCTCTTGTTTACCAAGGCTGACGTTTCAATTAAGTCGGAGTACACCGGTGAAATTTTCACCGGTTACTTGTTTTCTTTGGACTTCTTTTCAGGTTCAATTTCTGGAATCAAGAAGCTGAAAAAAACCAGACTACTCGGGCGAAGCTTCGCTATTTCTTTTTTTTCTTTCCTTTTTTTTTCTTCTTCTCTTTTTGCTCTCCCTCCGTTTCTTTTCTTCTCCCTTTGTAGAAATTTCTCTGAACGACGATTCAAAATTGGACGTGGAAAGAAGTACAATATGCTCAAATTTCAGTAGCTTGTTCTTTTCCATCTTTTTTTTTTTTTTTTTCTTCTTTTTCTCTCTTCCCCCGCTTTGAA
>NW_006263380.1:175232-178476 GCF_000469605.1 Apis dorsata
AGCTGCAACTCGAGCGAGCAAAAAGTAATGAAGACGGAACGGGGAGAGTGTCCTCGTCGTCTTTATGCACTTTACTTTATTCGCTATAATTAAAGTCGACGTTAAAGAAGTGTACCGCTTCTTCTTTATGCATTAACAAGTTGTACCCCTGCTTAATAATCAACGCGTCGCATCATTGCTGGAAAAACAGCAAAAAAGATCGATCTCCTTAATAAAAGTCCTATCGTTGTTTCTTCTCGACTCCAAATCGAGCATTATCAAATATTATTATTACAATTCCGACTAATCCTTGGAAATTCCATTATTTTCAAGAAGGGAGAAAAAAAAAAAAGAATCGAATCGATTTCGACAGTGTCAATTATTAAAGATTCCACGTTGTTCTTTTTTTTTTTTTAATTTTCAAACAAAATATCAAATTTGAAATAGCAATAATACAATAATCGTTGTTTCTTCTCGAATCCAAATCGAGCATTATCAAATATTATTATTACAATTCCGACTAATCCTTGGAAATTCCATTATTTTCAAGAAGGGAGAAAAAAAAAAAAGAATCGAATCGATTTCAACAGTGTCAATTATTAAAGATTCCACGTTGTTCTTTTTTTTTTTTAATTTTCAAACAAAATATCAAATTTGAGATAGCAATAATACAATAATCGAATCCCCTTCGAGGCAGTAACAGGTCGACCTCCACATCAAACATAATTAAGCCGAGAAAAGGACAGGGTGTCGAGTGGGTCTCTCTCCTGGAAAAGAAGGCGTCTCTCCTCGGGGTGGGATTCTGGGGGACGTGCAAGTTTAACTGGTTGAGCCAGTGGCGGAGGCCGCGGTGAAAAATGGAGCGAGAAAATGCGAAAAGCGCAACGATGGCCCGCGAGGGTTTGTTCCACCAAGGGTCTGCTCCTTCCTCGCATGCTCGCATTTCAGGCTGACAAGCCGCACAGCTATGCGTGACCCGTCCGCGTGCGTAATTCCGCCGGGACAAAGAGGAAGCGAGAGGGGAAAAAAGAGCAACCGAGAAAGAAAGGCGGGGAAACGGATCGATAGGGA
The DNA here is from genome assembly GCF_000469605.1 of Apis dorsata. Classification (NCBI taxonomy): domain Eukaryota; kingdom Metazoa; phylum Arthropoda; class Insecta; order Hymenoptera; family Apidae; genus Apis; species Apis dorsata. Next base: position 176,283 of record NW_006263380.1, read on the forward strand.
CAGCTTGCTGTGACGTTGCCGAAGAAACCACACGTATTTCACGTATTAACCGCTATCCAGACGCGAGGAGTGGCCGCTGTGCTCATGGAACCTGGTCCCCGTCCGTAATAATTGATCCTTGAATTTTTATCATCCTCCTACGTTATCCTCTTCCTCCATTTGGCCTTTCAAAACCTCCGAATTTATTATTACATTCCCCGTTGAGGATACATCTTGCCGTGTAAATAACAGGAAACAACAACAGTCGCGGATAATATTTTCCACAGATCATACTTTCCCTATCCATTTTCTCTGTCAACGATTCGACAAACGAGATCAAACAGTTGGACACCGATACTCGTGTTTCGACCGATTATCGAGCTTCACAACTGGCAGGGATTATATAACGTTCTCCTTCGTTTACTGCGCACCGTTTAAAAAAGAAAGAAAGAAAGAAAGGGAAACAACTTACAACATCGATTCTCGAGTTTCCATCTTCGAGAAGAGAAGAGAAAATCCTTGCTCCCTCGACGAGAAAGTAGCAGTGGGAGAGAATCAAACAAGTTGAGGCTACCTGCTAAATAATTTTCGTACTCCTCTCGGTGGCCACGATTCCGTGATCATCGCGTACACGCTGACGTTCCACGTCGATGACGTCGAACGACGTCGACGAAGGAAGATCCAGGTGGCCGACAACTTGGCACGCCCCGCGTGCCATCTCCTTCCCATCCCAGTTGCGCAATCCAGAACGCTCTGCCCGAATCGGGAATCCACAAGTCTGGCCACACGCCTCTCCGCTCGCTTTCCTTTCGTTCGAGCCCTTCTGGATCGCGTCCAACGACCTGCCTTCACTCTCGTGAACGCAGGTTGGTTAATTAGCTGCGTTCGCAGAGCAAAAAACAACCCAGTCGGTCGTCATCGTTCTCTTTGTCGACGTCGTATTTAATCGTGTTCCCGCGGTTACGGGCTTCCGTGACCTTCGCGCTGCCCGCAAATCCCCAAGCTTTTTTCGCATCAACAGCACGTATTCGTTCTCGTCGATTGAAAAAAAAAAGAAAAAATTTTCGCGGATCGATTATCGAAATGGGAGGAAATTGCTTGGAAATTGTGCTTTTTTTTCTTTTTTGATATCGGTGGGATTGAGATAACCGAGTTTCGTCCCTTTTCTCCATTCGAATCCCTGAACAGAGTAATGAGGAAAATTCACGAAAGTCCTTTTTTAATATTCTTCGATCAAGTTAAATTCGCAAGCGTCTCGATATCGCATCGATACGCGGGTATTCTGAGCGTAAAGATCGATGTTTTTTCGTCACTAGGTATATATCTTAGAACGTGAATTTTTATCAAAAATAAAGTAAAAGATATTTCGCGTATATTTTTGGAAAAGTAGAAAAAGTGGCTAAAGAGAAGTCCAAGCGCACATGTTCCATTTTCTACGATCGTTTCTACTACGAATTATCGAATTTCTTTTACCGCGAAATTCGAAAGGAAGTTTCCAGGGACGTCGAACGAGTAACTGGTGACGCGTGTTCCTGGAAAGGCAGTGTCAACTGGCGTTGCATCTCGAAGCGTTTCCAATTCGATCGTAGCAAATTACTCGTAACAGCCCCCTCCCTCCATTCCCTGAAAGAAAACAGAGCGAGAAAAATTCACGAAAGTCCCTTTAACATTAATCGATCAAGCTGACGTCGTTCGATTCGAAGGTGTATCGCGAATAAAAAGTTTGACAAATGGAATTATTCCACTTAGCGTTAAAAAAACGATATGTTTGCCCGCGTTAAAAATAATGTTTCCCGGGAAAATTGTTTTATCGCTGCCACGTTAACCCTTAACGTGGTGGTGGTCAAGAGAAAACGTTTGGATCGAATCCAGATGCGATTTATAGGAAGTTACCAAAGCCTTTATTGCCACGCTCGATCCTTGGCTAACATCAAACAAGACGCGAGACGTTTTACGGACCACCTCGTCTAATAGACGTTCCCTAAACGTCGAACGTGGATATTTATCGCGCCAGACACCCGTGCCTCTGTTCGGTGGTCCCGTTTACCGCCACCGATAAAGAAGTATATTTCTTTATGAAGATTAACGTATCCTAATATAATTTCTTCCGTTATAATACCTGGAAATCGATATTCGTTGCTCCACCGAGCGTCGCTGTGTTTTCTCTGAATAGATTATCATCCAAAGATATATGTATATATATATATATATATAT
>NW_006263380.1:178644-181570 GCF_000469605.1 Apis dorsata
TTTGATTCATATTGTTATTATTAGCTCGTGCTGATGAAAAGAGGAAAGTCTACCAATCTTGGCAGAATTGGTTGTTCAACGTGGTCGATGATGGATATTTTTTTCTGTCACAGGCACCAAGTTTCTGTGCAGCGAGGTGATAGCGCTAATAAGGAGCGAGGTGGACGAGATCTGCTTGCAAATCATAAATTTCGAGGATTTGAGCTCGCAGCCATCCCCGCAGCCTGCAATTCCGCCCCCAAGCCAGACCAACAACAGGCTCGTCACACGCTGTAAGTTCCAATCTCTCTTTTTTTTCGTCCTCTCTCTCTCTCTCTCTCTCTTTCTCCATTTCATCCAGATCCATGTTTCTCATTTTCCACTTTGATTCATCCGCTGCCAGAGAATCTCACTCTTGTAAATTTCACGTCCAATTTGCATTCGCGTGTTGTGGGTTTGCGCTCCCTGTACGATTCCCGCCCCCCCCTCCTCTCCCCGTTTATTACGAAACGTTTTGGGAATTAATATCTGGGTCTACTCTTTATCATGTCCCTTTAAAAGGAACGTTGTGCACGTTTATTTAAATCGCAATTTCGTTTAAACTTTTCGTGTGTCTTTCTCTTTTTCTTTTTTATTTTTTCTTTTTTTTTTTTTTTTTTAATCCCCGTAACGGGAAGAATATGTCGACGCGTTTGAAGATGATGAAAAAGTACTTTCGATTCCGATAAAAATGTCTCACTCGTGTTTGTCCTATTTAATCCGGCGGATATTTCTCTTTTTTTTTTTTTCTTCTTCTTCTTTTTTTCTTTTGCGCTTGTGCAACGTCGAGAACACTAGTGGGTCACGTAGTCAAGTGTTAAGTTTGGGTGTGTCTGTAGGGGAGTACTTGGGAGCGTGGCGTGACCTTTCTTGCCACGAAAGACTGACGAAAAGTGCTTGTAAAAATTACCACCGAGCGGCTTTATTTGTCGGACAGATGCATTCTTTTCCAGTCGGCGGACTAATGAAATTCGAGCTGTTTCCCCGCTTAATAATCTTCTCCCCCAGCTAATCGATCGAGAGATTGATTAAAATGTTTGTTGAGCGAAGAATCGACGAGGATAAATCGAATTAAAAAAAATATTTATATATCGATTCGTTGAAAGATCAGATTGTAAGATCAGAAGTTGGAATCAATCCCGAGAACAGAATTAATCTTGAAGTTAACCTCAGACTATTCTGAGGTCTTAGGAGGATTAATTCTTTCTTCAGTTTCGAGATTAAAGACCCGATTTAAGAAGACCTTAAAACTATCCTATACCCTCAGGATCGTCCATGATTCAAATTTCTGGATAACGCAAGACTAAGTTTAATAATCTTAGATTTGAAAACAATCCATCAGGAGATTTACAACCCGTGAAACGTTCAACAATAAAATCACTTTATCCAATTTAGAAACGAGAATCGAAATATATCTTTGAATCGTTTTGAATGAAAGTTGATGCTTGAATTATGAAAATTTTGAAATTATTTTATATTTGCCTCTTCCTTTCTTCGCTGAACGTTTGAAAATGGCGGGGTGTTCGAGCAGAGCACCCCAATGTGCGCCAATTTTTTGTGCGCGTAAAGTGTGCTTCGAATGTGAAATCTCGAGTGCATCCTTTCGCTTCGACGAAGTGTGTTGAAACTAATTAACTAATCAAAATAATCATCTTCGAAGGAAAACGTTTAAACGATCGATTTAAACTTAACACTTTTGGAAGGGAATCGACATATCTTCCGACATATCGAAAGAGATTAATTAACTTCACGTTCCTCTGTGTTTATTAAATGAAAATGGTTCTCTGGTGTTTCGATCACGAGAAAATTAGTTCACCGGATGAAATTAGAATAAGAACGTTTCTCGACCAAGCAATGCACGCTTGCAATATTAATACCCTTTTTTTTTTTTTATATCGTCATTTGGACAAATTGCGACTCTTATAACCTCTAGAAACACGATCATTACTAAATCAAGGCGTCGTATATATGTGTTTCGTGGAAGTATCGTCAGGTTCACCGGCGCATGCATTCACCGTTCGATCGCTCGAATTCCAGAAACATGGAACAAGTGCTCGTTACCGAAACAATTTGAAACCACCCAATAATTCCCCACCCACCTATATTTCATCATCACTTTCTATATCGTTACGCGGTATCAGAAACAATTTGAAACTATCAATTTAGAAAAACTGTAAGTTGATTTTGAACGAGGTTAGAAATTGTAAATTAAAATTAAATTTCTACATTTTTCTAAACTCCTTCTCGAGAAAATTTATCTTTCGATTTTGATTTTAAAGCAATTTATTCGTCGATAAAGACTGCCTCATCGTGAACGTGTCAAATCTATCTTCAAATTTTTCATTCTTTCTATACAATTTTGCCAGGAAATATTTTTTACAACAGATTAGAATAGAACGCTAAAATTTGAATATTTTTTAATAATTTAAAATTTTGCTCTATCTCCAAGTCATATTTCCAAACACGAAAATAATACTGGAACTTTGATTTCTCGAAACAAATTTTTTATTCTTCGTATAAAAAAATTATTTCATATATATATTACGATCTTATCCCAATATTTTTTTATTCATATAAAAACGTAGAAATTTTCAAATTGATAACACAATTGAACTCGTACCTAATATATATTCTTAAGACTTGTGCATTTATTATATTTTTATTCTCTTACATCATTTCTTTCCTCGAATTCATTAAAAAAAATATTAAAAGTAAAAAATAACACAATTAAATCGTTAATGGAACTTGTATATAATATATATTCTTAAGATTTGTGCATTTATTATATTTTTATTCTCTTACATCATTTCTTTCCCCGAATTCATTAAGAAAAATATTAAAAATCAAAAATAACACAATTAATAAAATTCGTACGTAATATATATCCTCAAGACTTGTGCATTTATTA
>NW_006263380.1:182081-193090 GCF_000469605.1 Apis dorsata
ATCAAAAATAACACAATTAATAAAACTCGTACGTAATATATATCCTCAAGATTTGTGCATTTATTATATTTTTATTCTCTTACATCATTTCTTTCCCCGAATTCATTCAAGAAAAATATTAAAAATCAAAAATAACACAATTAATAAAACTCGTACGTAATATATATCCTCAAGATTTGTGCATTTATTATATTTTTATTCTCTTACATCATTTCTTTCCCCGAATTCATTCAAGAAAAATATTAAAAGTCGAAAATAAAAACTCTCTCTTTCTCTCTCTCTGTGTCTCGAAATTCGATTACGATCTTCAAAGTTTCGATACAATACGTACGTATTGTTCCGTTACCGCGTATAAACAATGTCGCGATCGAGTGAAACGTAAATAGACGCGTTACGCCTCGGGCTGAATCGATTCCAGGTAAACACGTACGTAACATTTTCCCCGAAATTGTCGGGACGGGCATCGACGTTTAAATTCGTTGGTAAGCGCTCAGAGTACGTGGATCCGGCGAGGAGAGAGGATCTACAGCGCGGCACCGAACAGCCTCGACACTGTGTCTTCTGCCAAAACATTTCGTGCCACCATCGCATATAGTTCCCTCCTCTGCGGCTTTTAAGCTGGAGAATCATTATTTTCTGCTGCACCGATCGGTATAAGGCGGCATGGTCGACGTTCAGGGCCGGCCCGCTAACAACTGGGCCATGTGGCACACGTTAGAGAACCAGAAGATTATTACAATCGGAGATCGAGGTCAGATTTGGCCGCATAATGAGTCGCGCAACGATACTCCTGCGCCACCGGCGAATTACTCTTTTGCACGTCCTTCCGCGTGTCACGTTTCGATCGTGCTCCTACCTCGCCAACGGTAAATGCGGATATGCGCCTCCTTTCCCCTCTTTTCTTCAATTTTTTCTCTCTCTTTTCCCCGTCGTTATTTCTTTTTTTTCTTCTCCTTTCTTTCTTTCTTTCTCTTCTTCTTCTTCTTCTTCTTCTTCTTCTCGGAGGAGGAGGATAGATGGGATCATCTTATGAGAAAAGTTTCTTTCAACTTTCGATCGAGAGGTTTCTTCGAATCGTCCGTAATTGATCCGCGGCTATCCTTCCGCGGTTCGACCTTTCTTATCATCCTCCGACCATCCGACCGTTTAAGTTTTAAGTATATAGTATAAACTCGGAATAGGAAAAGTTGCGATTAAACGAAACTCGGCTCCTTCCTTCGATTCTCTTTAATCAACCTTGAGCCAGTTTTTCCTCCCGCTTTTGTACTCCCATTTTCTTCCTTCCTTTTGATTGTCCCTGTTGATTTCGCAACGCGATAACCGCTCGTAGACGATTCTCTAACCGTCCGTTCTTGTCCATAAATTTCACGCGATTTTTCGATTTCGAATTTCGAAAAGTATTTCTTTGTGATCAATTTTTCTTCTTCTCTCTTTTCTTTTTTTTTTTTCCTTTTTTCCCCTCGTTGTTTTCGTTTCAATCGCACGACACGAATACAGAAGATTCGTAGAGCGATATCGGCGATGTTTCTGGGTAATTTCATCGCAATTCCAAGTAGACACATTCGAGGCACACGCGAGAAGGAAGAGACGCGTGGTCACGCGTTTTATATCTGGAGTATTCGCGAATACTATTTTTAGAATGACGCCGCAGAACAGTAACTGGACGTGTGTGGCGCGCCTAACTGTTAACCCTGACCCGGTAATAAATATTATACCCCCGTACACGAGGAAGCTATAGGCACCCATCCCTCCCCACCTTGATAAATCCACCCTCGAGCCCCCCTCCCGAGCGAATCAACCGGCTGGGCACAACCCTGAGAATGAAATTGATTATTAAAATGGACGAGTGGAGTGGAGTTGTCGTTGATGGACGTTCAAAACCGTCTCTTCTCTCGTTTCTTACTCTTGGCGCAGATACGCAGATACTCTTTTATCATCCATTTTTTACTCCAAGCGAAAATTGTAATCGTCGGGCAAACAATTTTTAATCAAATTTCGCGGGAACGAGAGAGAGTTTAACTTTGATGAGAATTGGTTATCGTATTCGTTCCTTTTCTACTTTTATCGATTAAGTTTCTATCCGAGTTTCTTCTTTCGTTATATTTTAAAACGCGTTTCCCTTTCGATTCTAAAGTAAAATTAGCGTGTGTCAGTTTTATCGAGCGTTGACGCGACGTCGAGTCTTCGTTTTTCGAGAAACGATTCGATCGATCTTTCGACTTTCTTTCTTTTTCTTCTGCGACGAGCAACCATTTCGACGAACGTGGAAAAAGAGGGATGCGTTTAATAACGATCGATGGTTCCGTGTGCATCGTGGAAAATTGCACCCATCGCTTCCGATCATCAACAATCTTTCGCCTCACGCTTCCCTTCCTTTAATCTTCCTTTTGGGATGGGACGATTATTTAATATTGGTTGGAAAAAAACATTCGATTTATCGTTACATTCGTCATTATTCGAGGGATTATTCATAAAATTCTGTCTTACTCGAACCGTGTGGTCTTTTACATTTTCTCGTTTATCGCGATCGAAAATCAGATTATCGTATTTCGATGCGTGAAGTTCAACGACTCACGGCGTTTGGCCCAAAATCAAAGAGCTTACGATTAGCAGCATAGAGGCTGCTGTAGTAGAATTCGTGTGCCAACGATCCGATCGTGCACGCGACCAGATAAATCGAAAGTTTCGCGCCATCTGGCTCGCCCAATACGATTCCCTGTCCAAAAATCCCCCCCTCTCTCTCTCTCTCTTCGAATTTCAAAAATTCACTCTCTTTCTCGAATTCTCTTCCGTCTCTTGTACATCCTTCTCCTTCGTTTGTTCGTTTTTCATTCATCAAGAAAGAGAAAGAAAGAAATATCCAATTTCAAAAATTCTCTCTCTCTTGAATTCTCTTCCAACTCTTATACATCCTCCTTCGTTCGTTCGTTCGTTTTTCATTCATCAAGAAAGAGAGAGAGAGAAGTATCCAATTTCAAAAATTTTCTCTCTCTTGAATTCTCTTCCAACTCTTGTACATCTTCCTCCTTCGTTCGTTCGTTTTTCATTCATCAAGAAAAAGAGAGAGAGAAATATCCAATTTCAAAAATTCTCTCTCTCTCGAATTCTCTTCGTTCGTTTGTCTTTCATTCATCAAGAAAGAGAGAGAGAGAAGTATCCAATTTCAAAAATTTTCTCTCTCTTGAATTCTCTTCCAACTCTTGTACATTCTCCTTCGTTCGTTCGTTCGTTTTTCATTCATCAAGAAAGAGAGAGAAAGAGAGAGGTATTCAAAAATTCACTCTCTTTCTCGAATTCTCTTCCGTCTCTTGTACACCCTTCTCCTTCGTTCGTTCGTTTTTCATTCATCAAGAAAGAGAGAAAGAGAGAGATAGAGAGAGATATTCAATTTCAAAAATTCACTCTCTTTCTCGAATTCTCTTTCGTCTCTTGTACATCCTTCTCTTTCGTTCGTTCGTTTTTCATTCATCAAGAAAAAGAGAGAGAGAAGTATTCAATTTCAAAAATTCACCCTCTCTCTTTCGAATTCTCTCCCAACTCTTGTACATCTTCCTCTTTCGTTCGTTCGTTTTTCATTCATCAAGAAAGAGAGAGAAATATTCAATTTCAAAAATTCTCTCTTTCTTGAATTCTCTTCCAACTCTTGTACATCTTCCTCTTTCGTTCGTTCGTTTTTCATTCATCAAGAAAGAGAGAGAGAGAGAAGTATCCAATTTCAAAAATTCTCTCTCAAATTCTCTTCTTATACATCTTCCTCTTTCGTTCATTCGTTTTTTTATTCATCAAGAAAGAGAGAGAGAAAGGTATCCAGTTTCAATTCTCTCTCTCTCGAATTTTCTTCGTTCGTTCGTCTTTCATCAAGAAAGAGAGAGAGAGAGGTATCCAATTTTAAAAATTCACTCTCTCTCTCTCTCTCTTGAATTCTCTTCCAACTCTTGTACATCTTCCTCCTTCGTTCGTTCGTTTTTCATTCATTAAGAAAGAGAGAGAGATATCCAATTTCAAAAATTCACCCTCTCTCTTTCGAATTCTCTTCCAACTCTTGTACATCTTCCTCCTTCGTTCGTTCGTTTTTCATTCATTAAGAAAGAGAGAGAGATATCCAATTTCAAAAATTCACCCTCTCTCTTTCGAATTCTCTTCCAACTCTTGTACATCTTCCTCCTTCGTTTGTTCGTATTTCATTCATCAAGAAAGAGAGAGAGAGAGAGAAAGGTTTCGTCGTATTTAATTAATTTTCCAAGCCAAAGTCATCGCCCGATTATTCTCGATGCTCTCTCAGGTGTTGGAACGCGATTCTCCCCCCGCGAAAGTTTGTTTAATCCAACCGGTGACTAACTGGTTTACGCGTAACCAACTCAAACGCTCAAACACAAATGAGAAAAATATATTGCGGAAAGTAGCGCAGCGCTCTCTCTCAACTTTGCATCTGATAATAATAATTATTATTATTATCAGAAAATACATGCGAAATACAAGAACAGGAATAATATAGGGAATAATGGATAAACGATTTGCGGACGTGGAAGGAAAGAAATTTTGAAGCGAAGCTTTCCACGCGTAGGATATTTTATTTTTCGCAATATACGTTTCTTATGATGCTTGTACAGTTTGCACTAACCAATCACTAATAAGATTCAATGACGTTGACTGGAGCAGTCGACAGGGCAAGGGCGTCGTTCCGTGCTGGCCTCTCCAGGACCGGTGTCGTTGGTCCGCCAAGGGTCAGGAATCGGCCGAGAACCGCGACCAACTTACCTCACCGACTTGCTGACGGGACCATCCTCGACGAGGACGCCTCTGAGAACTGGTGAGTGATCTTTCGCGAGCAAAAATTTCCCTTCCATTCTCCATCCTTTTCGACCTCCAACGATCTTACTTTCAACTTACTTACACTCTTTAATTGTTATCGTGTCTTCTTCCATCTATAGGAATAGAGAAGAAATTTTCACGAGATTTTTCTTCTGATATTTTCTAATACTCCAATATTCGATCAAATTGCGTTAATGTGGAATTCGAATATTGAATGTGGACAGATTAGATTACTTTTCAAATTGTTGTGATTCTAGTATAACGAGATCTTTATATTATTTTCTTTATCTCAATTGGGAAAAATCGTCTCTCTCATGGAGAGAGAGAGAGAGAGAAACGGGTCGAATTCGTGATTAGTCGTAGTTGCGCAAAAGCCAATTAAGAAACTGACGAAGCTCACCCAACTAAGCACACTCGGCTCGTTAATGATACATCGTATTGTTTTCACGCCGCGTTCCAGGCGCCACGATGAAGCCTGGCATTCGATACACTTTCCCGAATCCCTCCCCCCCTCCGTTTCGATATCTCGTTAACCCAATATAATCGATCGGCGGACCAAGAACTGGCCAATAGGAAATCGTTTCATACAACGTTTCTGTCCGAATCGAATTTTCGATCGTGTACGTGACGATATTTTCGTAGTTTCCAACCATTGCTGCACCATCTGGTATAGCTGGAATTTTAGAATTTCAAGATTCTGTTCTTCTAACATCCGATCAAATTGCGTTAATGTGGAATTCGAATAATGAATATTTACCTTATTATTCGGTGAAACTGTTCTTTCGAACAACGTGTCGAACGCGATGTGTGGACAGATTAGATTACTTTTTCAAATTGTTGTGATTCTATATAATATCTTTATATTATTTTGGAAGTTTTGGTCTCTGAAACGAAAGGGAGAGGGCTCAAATCTTGGAGAGGGGATAGGAAAGAAATGTTATTCGCATATTGGCATAAGATAGGAAGACAACGTTCCGATAATTCAAATTCTTATTTTTAGAACGATCGAATTGAATTATTCTTTTTATTTATATACGTTTTTCGATTTATTTCGATATCGGTGCGCAATTTTTCTATCTATTGGAATGGCGACGGTGCAAAGTGCCACCATGGAGGCAAACAGTTTTATAATACGGAGTATTGGCAACAAGCAGAAAACATGGTAATCTCGAATGATCGAAAGCAAACTCGAGATCAAATATTGGCATATTTCTGTGTAAACATCAGTTTCGTGCGGTATCGTTGAATTGATTAAAGGTTTCGTAAACAACTCTTATCGATAATTCTACCGCACGAATGAGTCACGAATCGTGGCCTATATTTTTTTTCGTTGCGTTGAACGCCATTTGCTTCTCCCTTTCCACGTGTCACGATTCACGATCATTCGAGACGTATTCTTTCAAATCCAGGAAAGATTCAACAAAAGAATTTTTTCTTTCAAACAAGAGAATTTCCCTTTTTCTTGCGAGAAGGGAAATTCAAAGAAATTATCGTGGCAAGGGAGTATAAAAATATTCCTATTAACCGCTCAAAGATTATCTACCTCCTCGTTTCTTTTTCATTTGCACGACTTTGAAGTACGAAAAGTGTAGAAGGAAGAAAGAGGAGGCTTCCGTTCCTCCAAGATCAACTTAGAGTCGCCGTTTTTCTTTGCGGCTCGCATTCTCTTCAGCCGACGATCGATCGAACATCCCCCTCCCCCTCCCTCCCCTAGCTGCGAGCGATTCCTCGGTCTTGGCAATTGTATCGCTGCAATTGCTACTGGCAATCTCTCCGCCGATCTCTCGTGATCGCTTTTTATCGCTGAACGATTCTTAAAAACTTTCCACGTTTCCCCTTACTCATCAGCAGCAAAATATTTCTGATGCTGGATAATAAAAGATTCGAATTTCATATCGAAGAATAAAAGCTCGATATCATGTTCAATGAATATGAATATCTTCTTCGCGAACAAGAAAAAGTCGAACAGATGTAGGATCGAGACGTAGCTTCTTTCTTTGTCCCTTTAATGTTAGAATTCGATATCAATGGGTTGAATAATGCATGGGAAAATACAAAACGTGGTCGAATATCAAACTTTCTCCGCCGGTTCGTCACCGACTCGTCTCTTTCTCGACACATCCATTCGTTTGTTTAGAGATGTAGAACCCCCTTCCTCTCTCTCTTATCGCGATTCACCCTACACAGATGAATGATCTGAGGATATTTTAATGTAGACAAACGTAAAGATCGGAAAGAAGGATACTTTAGAGTAAATACCGAGGATCGTTTTAAAATTTCCATTTTAAAATTTCGTTTCGAGGATGATCGGGCGATGAAATCGAAGATGGACACTGTTGCAATTTAAATTAAATCGAAGAGGGTTCGAAAAGGAATTCTCGACACAAACTCGACGGTTCGAGCCGGAGAATGCGAGCAAAATGGGAAAAGTTGCTTTCGTATTTCACGGCGTTTGTAAACCAGAGTTTACGTTTACCACGAGCCCCTTCCTTTTCGGAGGAAACTGGAGGAAAAATATGTTTTCGACGGTATTTCCGATAAAAGGCAGCTGGTCGCAGTTTCTCGTTGGTGCGCGAATCTCGAAGACAGATGCGGCTTATATCTCTGGCCGGCTATCGCGAAAGAAAATGTCGTCGGCTCGGAGATCGTTCGTTCTCATTCGGCGGGGGATCGCAAACGGCCGATTTTTAAACACCTTCCGCCAACTCGATGGCGGAACCTTCAATTTCCTGCTCGATCGCGGGAAACTCGATACTGGTCGACCTAATTCCCAGGAAAAACCTTCGAAACCAGCTGTTTCCCCTCGGGATTAAGGAGAACCTTCCTCCGTTATTATCTTCCCCGTGTAAATTTTATCTCGATGCTTATTAGTGTATTAATCGATTGGCCTATTAATCATTTACATTCTTCAATTAAATTAACTCTTTAACTGCGGATGTGGCTTATAAATAATAGTGTTAATTTTGATATAAATGTAGAGTCTGAAGAACTTATGACAATTATTGTATTCTCGGAAACCAATAAGTATTTTGAATACTGTGGTGATGAACATAGTCATATTCTAAGTATTATGATTTTAAAATATTTTTTTTTTTCGTTTAGAGCTATGATAAAAGTATCCATTAAAGGGTTAAAGAATTTATACGTGTGACGTAAGGTATTGGCGCATATTTATAGGAAACATCGTTGCTTTTTCATAATTTCTTTTTATTTCTATTTTCAAAGTATCGTGCTCCATTTATGCCAGATTTCGTTACCTCTAATTAACAAGATCTAATTATCGTTTCGCGAATAGGTTCCTCAGATCTTTATCGGGAAATATTATGTAAAATCATTTTACGTTAGATACTCGTCATATTGCTACTTCGTCCGTACATTTGATAAATTAATATATATATATATGTTGAACAGAAATATTAGTAATAATATATTTAATATATTTATATTTATTAAAAGAGTTATTATTAGATTAAATTTTTAAGTTAATAGAAAATTTTATTTTCAAATTAATTTATCTCATATTTTTCTTGACCAGAATATAAAGAAATATAAAAAATATGTTTCTTGAAAAAATCGTCGAGCCGATTGAAAATATCGTTTCAACAGCCCTGAGTTTGGAAAATTGTTTAGAAACATAAAACATCGAGAAAGTACTCGTCGCGTTCCAAGGATCGCTCGATCGATAATGTGTTGAAATAAAGGAGGGGGGAAATTAGAAATTTCTCAACGAGAAATTAGAAATTTCCAACGAGAACGTATCCTCGTCTCCCTTGTTACTCGCGTGACGCACGGATAGGTACAATTTAATCAAAATAAAATATAGGATAATTAATTTAAACGCACGCGTGCGATGACACCTCTTGATGGAAGGGGTTCTCGTGGGTGGCACGCGAGTGGCGTTGGCGCGACATAAACAACCCCCTCGGAACCGGGAAGCACGACGAAGGGAAGCACGACGGAGAATAATGCGATCGGTGGTTGCCGACCTTGGAGTCGGGCATCAACTAACGGAGGGACGACAGCAGCGCGCACCAACCGTTTCTCTCGTCAAGGTGAGGCGAGGCGCGCACGCAACCGCAAGGACCGATCGGACGAGTTAGTTGCCCGACTGTGACGGATACCTTGGAAATTGTGACGAGCGCGGAGGGAGAGGAGGGGCGGGTTTCGACCACCCAGTCCATGGGGCACGCGATGCCAATTTTGCGACACTGATAAAAATCTGGGAGGCAGGGAGAGGGGAGGAGGAGGAAAAGAAGGAAGGAAAATAGGACGTGGATTCTCGTTTAAAAATTTCGAAAATTGGTTATTCCGTGTGCGTTTATCGCAACGAGGCTATCTTTTTTTTATTCCTTTCTGGAATGATAATTCGTGGAGGGATTTGAAATTTTTCAGCGTCTAGAAGATAATCGTGCACGCGTTCAGATTTTTCTTTCACGATTTTAAGATTTTTTAGTATCGATTCTAGTCGTACAAAATTTATATTACTCTTGGATTATTTCTTTCTCGATGGATCGAATTGCACTCGGTAAGATCTCGATAGTCAAGATTTCTAATAATTAATCGAGAGTAAGGAATCAAACTATCGATATATTTCAATTATTTTCGTTTAACGAATTTACTTTCTATCGACGAATCGTCCAAACTTTTCTTACTCGCTTAGATATTACTTTATAAGTCCAAATATTTCTTTATCGATCCTGTTCATAACAACAATAGTAACAATAACAATAATCACTCTCGCTCGAAACTACGAAGCAATATCGTCGTTTCACAGCGAATTCGACGAACAAATTAAGTCGTCCCGTCGACTAATCGAGCGCGGAAATTGCTTGACAATCGACAATTGTTCAAAGTTGGCCACTGATTGTGCAAAGTCGGTGGCGAAGCGCGACGCCATTAGAGGTTTGGAAAGAAAGTTTAGCTGCTCTCTCCCCGGTTGATTAAGGGATGGTGGAAGGTTGATTAAAGCTGTACAGCGACGAAGAGGAATGTCCCGGCTCGCTTCAAGGTGAGCCGCAAGTTGAACACGCGATCCTGAGAGACTGAGGGACGGCCAGGTCGGTTTAAGAAGCAAGGTTATCCGTGAGGGAAACCCGGAAACGCGTTCGAACCGCTTTCCATTATTATCCCTTCCCTAACCCGGTGAACTTTGATTTAACGCATCCCCAAGGATTTTAACGAGCAAGAGACTCCGGACAATATACGCGCCCCCTCGAATTTATGGATAAATAGGGAGGAGAGTTTTGGCAGCTTTGGAAGTTTGGAAGAACTAAAAGTTGGTTTAGAAGAGGAAATTTCTTTTATTCATTCGTGTTCTTCTCTTCGTCGTGTTTTATTTCGGATAAACGATGGATAAACGAGAAAGAGCAGAGAAATCTTTCTTATTTCGAAAATTGAAAATTTCGGAGAGAAGATTCACGATCGTTGAAAGAAAAGAATCATAAAATTAATTAGAGAAATTATCAAATTATGAGATATTAATTAAGCGCATTATGCGACTCTTATAATTTATGTATTTGTAATTGTTTCAATATAAAAGAGACACGAAATATTTTACGCTTTTTTGAGTACGAGCGACGTAACGAAGAATTCGTTATTTTTTTTTTTTTGAACGACCACAGCAGAGAAATAAGATTTGCCTCGTTTACACGTTTAATCCTCTTACAAAAAACAAAAAAAAAAAGATTTCTTGTTATTCGTGATCTCTATGTAGCGTCGAAACAATTCCGTTTTCAAAAGCGAAGCGAAAAGAAGCTATTCACCGGTTTATTCCTTTTGAGAGAGAGAAAAAAAAAAAAGGAAAAAAAAAAAAAGAAAATTCTCCCCGAAAGGAACACGCATCTCTACGCGTTGAATCTTTCACCTTCGCGGGAGATATAACGGCGTCGCGTGAATAAACAGAGAGCTGTGAATGAACAGGTTGAATAAGAAGGAAAAGGAAAAGGCGCGAAGGAGATGAATGGGGCCGGTCGCTTTAATCGCCCACCAGATTTTTATCTCGCGTTAAGAAGCGTGCGTGACGATAATACGACTGGAAAGCTGCATTAACCCACCGAATGTATCCGAATAACGCGTCTGGACCAAGAAACGAAACTCGACCAGATGTAACGTTCACAAACTCTTCTCTTCTTCCTTTTTTTTTTTTTNCGAAAAATCCCTTGAAATAATAATTACATAAGACACAATTACATAATATT
>NW_006263380.1:193124-198079 GCF_000469605.1 Apis dorsata
ATAAATTCTCACGAATTTTTCAATTGAAAAACATTTAACATCTTTCGATCTCTCGTTTATGGGGAAAACTAATTTGGGGTTTAACGATATTTCGAAATGGATAAATCTGATAATTCACGGTTGACTTTTAAACCATCGACTGGAAGGGGTTGGGGTTGAGAGCAGTTTCTTGTTCCGAGAATGGAGAGAGAGACGTTGTGTTGTTGTGTTTCAAGGGCCATTTTCCAAGAATCCTCGAGAGAAATTGAAGAAATCCGGGGGTCTTAGGCGCTCGTTTCGAAAAGTTACGTCGGATCTTGTAATTGGAGACAGACGTAGAGTAGTATTCTCGAATTTCGTTTAGAATTGACAGGAGGATGGTATGTAAATTGGAATTAGGTAAACTGTATCGCGGCATTTAATCGTGGAACGGTTTGAATTATTATACCGTCTGCCAAACTTGCAACTTTGGAGAGAAACGTAATTGTATCGCACGAGTATCGTAATTCGTATCGCGCGAAACATTATTAATCGTTATAATTCAAAGTGTGTAAGTCGGTTGCTGGCAAGTTCGAGGCGGTGGTTGGCTACCAAATATCGTTTCACTTCTAATTTATTTCTCCACTGGCTCCGAGAGATAGACGCGATAGCACTATCAAATCGAATTAAAACGGGGAAATTGATAGAGTTGAAATCTGTGTCACAAGAATATTACAAATTCTTATGAATTTTTCACGAATTGAAAAACGGTACATTTAACCGGTGTCCCTATTGTCGCCACTCGTCTCGTTCCATCTTTATTCATCGATATTCCTTTGTCGTTGAAAACATTCCTTTCTTTCCCTTTTCTTGAAGCTCCTGCTTCGCTTCCTAGCTCGCAATGCTTCCCTCTCCGCGAATGCTTTTCTTATCGTCGTTCCTTGCGATTGCTTTCTCTCGTAATCCCGTTACAACCCTCCCTTATGTTTTAACACTTTTGTATTTATTGAAATTCCTCCGTTCTGCAATATTCGACGAAACTTCGATTCTCAGCCTGCCAGAATCGATAGAATCCCTCTTCGCAATATGAGAATATTTTTCCAAGTTTAAAATCTCATCGAGTATATGGAATGTATATATATATATATATATACTCAAATAAGTATTTCTCCAGGGAGGTTCACAACGTTTCGAAAACTATCTCGTAAAAATACGTTTCCCAATAATCAAAGATTAGGAAGGCATTTTTAAAAAAATCGATACCCTTTAAAACGAGATCTAATTGTAACGAAGCTCGCAATTGTTTTCACCAACATTAAG
The DNA here is from genome assembly GCF_000469605.1 of Apis dorsata. Classification (NCBI taxonomy): domain Eukaryota; kingdom Metazoa; phylum Arthropoda; class Insecta; order Hymenoptera; family Apidae; genus Apis; species Apis dorsata. Next base: position 194,403 of record NW_006263380.1, read on the forward strand.
ATACTTCGATTAGGAATTATCGTGGAAATTGGAGAGCAAGAAGGACAACGATTCTCGGATAAACGAAACGCGCTAGTTTCCTATCGAGCCGCATTATGGTTGTTTTTCTTTTTCTTTTTTTTTTTTTTTTCTCATAGAGGCCTTGGCGTGTTCGCACGCACTCGTCGATTCCAAGCGGTATTTTCGCTCAGTTTCTGGTATTATATTCTGGTATATTATACAGAGAGAGAGAGAGAGAGAGAGAGAGAGAGAGATTGTAAAATGGTATTTGCCGGGTTAAAGTAATTTCATCCACGGAACGCGAATAAAAAATTATCGGATCATGCATCGGGAGGGAGGGTGAAATTTTCCAGTTAAAATCCGTCGTGAAAAGGGTGAAAGTAAGAAATAGTAATGCGTTTCACTGTTAAGAAGGGAGGAAATCGCCGCATAATGAAATTCATCGGTGAGCGCAAGCGTAGGATTATTAATTATTCAAGCTTTGGTCGAATTAGTGTCGAGGTTCACCAGTTTAAAATTCATAAAGAATTCAGATGCGTTGCAGGAAATAAGCGGAATGAAACTCGCGGATCGCGTTTCATACGAAATCGCACGCGATTTCGTTGCCGAGCCTCGTTGCAAATTCTTTTAACGCATTATCGTGCACGTGATGAGGCGCAAGAAGGCGAAAATTGATTCGTTGATTCGAATACTTTAACGACGGACCATTTAATATCCGATTCAAAGAAGTAAAGGAGAAATTATGTATACCCGTTTCAACCTTCGATTAAATTATTCTCTTTGATCCATCACCTCCCCGATCAAAACATCGCAAAACGATCACTTTTCAAACATCTTATTCTTTTATATCTCTTTTTACATCGAGTTCCAACTGCGATGCGACGTCCAACAACGTGGAATTATTTGTCGCCAATTTTATTTATTTATTTATTTCGAGATCAAGATATTTGCGATAATCAAAATAGAGCCTTCCTCGATCGAGAAGCATTGTAAATGAATCCAAGAAGAGAGCGACTGCGCGACAGCAATTTACCACTTTTTAGACATGTAAATTCCTTGAACCCTCCCTCCCAACAATGGCGTGCAAACGCCGCAAGGTAAAGTTGCGCCGTTGAAAAGAGAGCGTGGGGCGGGGGGTTGAACCGGGGGTGTGGAAAAAGAAAAAAAAAGCGTAGTCCATTATGTGGATCTATTTGTATTAGGAAATCACTCTGTCAACACTGGGGAGGATCGATGTCAGGGTTGGTCGTTCGAAAACAGTTTGGCGAACGCATAGACAAAATCTAACGCGATCGCGTTTCGGAGCGAGAATTCGCTTCCCTTCGTAAGTAAAGGTAAAACGTCAAGGGATAAGGTAAAGAGGAATATTCGTCCCATTTTTCTTTCTCTCAAATGTGATACATTCGTTGATACATCGCGTTCAACGCATTGCGCAACCGAGTGAAATAAACATCGAACGAAAGATCGGTACGACGGGTCTAACCGAGTCTAAAATTCTGCAAAGATCCGGTAAATAATCTCTCGAGATAATTTAAACAAGCATCGCGAGACGAACGTCCGAAACGTCAGCCAACTTTTAACGCGACAATCGTTTCTCGATCGCCTTTGATGTATCCTCCATCCTCTACATTCTTCTTCTTTTTCCAACGCACGAAACGTACAGCCGCGACACGAAGACTCGCGACTTCCTCTAACGGAATTAACCATCGTATCCCCTCGTTTCCATCCCTTCGGTGCACACAAATGGCTGTTGCAGACACGGTTCTGGAGAGAGAGAGAGAGAGAGAGAGAGAGAGAGAGAGAAAGGGAGGAGTTGTTCCACCCTTGTGAAATATGTACGCCAACGGGTATATCGTTACGGGGAAGGAAAGAGAGAGAGAAAGAGAGAGAGAGTTCCACGCGAGGGAAATTCTCATTACGCGTTCGAAATGGTTGGAAATGTTCCAAACGAAACTACCCTGAACTTGTCCCCGCTGTGAACAACCGAGCCAATACAACCGCTCCTCCTCTATCCATTTTCGAATGGAGGTTGCAATCGGCCGGCACGAAAATTTTTCCAGACACCGGATCGATACACACACACACACACACATACTATTTCCGACGAATTAAACACACCCTTTCGCCGTTTCCGGGTTAACGCGGCCACGCTGTTGTTCCGCTGCTGCAATCGGATCTGCCCCTTTTCGTGCCCAATTATCGGAGACGTCGGATTCCCCATCCAATCGCGTTTGAACGTTCGTTGGAAAAGTAGGGGCCGATTGTTGTGCGGAAACTTTGGAATCGAAAACTTTGGCTCGATCGAAATTTCAAAAAGGATAGGAACAAGTGTCTTGCGTTTTCCACGAAAACGTTTTCCTTCCGAGGAATTGCGTTGCGCGAATATATATAGAGGCAGCACGGTTTGAGGTGGCTTAACAAAACAAAGTCGAAAGTTTGTTCAAAGTTGTCGCGTAATACGCGGTGTCCCTCTGCCCCCCCTATGTGTATCGCGCTGCGCCCCGTCAATTTTCGTATCGATTGCCAAGTCTGACCTAACACTGACACACTTCACTCGCCAAGTATGACCTCTGCCACGTATCGATCGTAATCTCACGATTTCTACGATTCATGGAACACGTAGAATATTTTCTCCATTTTCGATATCGAGACACCGTACACACGAGATACACACGATGGAGAGAAATTTATCGTTCTTCAATGGGCGAATAAAGCTTATCGACGTCGCGACGACGATAAAATCGATCATTAAAGGAGCAAAGGGGAAAATGTCAGTCGAACGTTTCTCGAACTGCACACAACGAAGAGATGTTAACGCGTTGTTCGCTTTTTGGTGGGGAGGCGGAGAAGAATATGGATCTCGGGATGCATGTTGATGCAACCGTACACTCGATTTCAGAATAGCATTTCCCCTTTCTTGATAAAATTTCTTTGGAAATGTATTGGCTGAATTGGAGGAGGAGTTCGCTTGGTATTTACGATTAAAGAATAGGAATATCGTTGGATCGTTTCTTAATAAGAGGGGAAAGGGAGAATTAGCTCGCGATAACTGGGTACATGGAGAGTGGAAATTTCGAAGGACGTTTAAACCATTTCTCTCCCCTTTTCTCGTTGATGAAAATCGAACTTTCGAGAACTACGTGAGTGGAATACACGCTTCGATTTCGTTATCACTTTGGAGAGGGCGTAGCTTTGAGGGATGAATATATTCGAATATATTCTATTTCGGTGATAAAGTTTCGCTTCTCGTGACATATATTTCCCATATTTTTCTTTCTTCCCTTTTTGTATCGGATTTTAAGCGGCCGAAGAAATTATCCACTATCCGTCTAAAGGTATTTCTGGTATCTTTTAATGGTTAATCGGGCATCGAGCGAGTGTTCCATTCATCTAATGGAAGGATCGTCTGTATTTTCCAGCCCACTAACATGTGGTTCACCTACAATGATGGAATCTTGGGGTCCTGGGAGGACTGGCACACCCCCGCCTGCTCTTCCACCCCCTCCAGCTGGGAGCAACAATGGTGGTGCAACGTCTGCAGCAACCGCAACCGTTGCACAGCCCAGCACAACCGCGCCGATTGCCAGCCCGGAAGGGGTGAGCGACGTAAGTGAAAAGAAATTATTCTTCTCTCTCTCTCTCTCTCTCTCTCTCTCTCTCTTCCCCCTTTCTCATCG
>NW_006263380.1:198198-198883 GCF_000469605.1 Apis dorsata
ACAAAATTATCGACCCTCGTATTCTCAAAGCTTACAAACCACGATCGAATTGTTGTTGGTTTAACGTAGAAAAAGAGAGAGAGAGAGAAATATATCCTCCCTGTTTCTTCTACAGAAAACTACATCTCGATAACGAAGAGCGAGAAGAAATAGAAACTGGTTGGTATACGTTACAGTAGGCTCGAAACGCGCAACGCGAAATGCAAGGTTACGACGTCGCGCAAAGGTCGGACTAATGGCGCATACCTAAGTTGCACAATTGGGGCGGGAGAGTCGTCGGGGATGAAACCACCCGTCGCGCCAACTCCTTCCATCCATTTCAATTTCACAAGCATCCACCCAAGTGGTGGGAGGGTGTGACGGACGTTGGTCGCGCTATCGAACCGTGCTAACCGAATCGTCCCCCATTCCCACGAGCATCCGCCAATTTTCGCACCCTCTCTCCATCCGATCTCTACATCCTTCATCCTCCCTTCATCGTCGCCTCCGCGCTTTTCATTAGAAATTTTTATATATAATTTTCAATAGAACACGTTCGAAATTCACTCTCCATCCCGTTTGCTATGGAAGAAACAAAGAAAAATGGGCGCATTGGTAATACGTACACGCTCGTTGCTCCACTCGCCCAATACGTTTCGTCGTAGCGAGCCTTAGCCTTAAACCCTAGCCCTCAACCCCGAAGGCC
>NW_006263380.1:199043-199254 GCF_000469605.1 Apis dorsata
GCGACCAACTCCCCTTTCTGTACACGTATATATATATATACACAATACACAAGTAGATCCAACAAATCGCATTTCCATATCCATTTTGTCGCCGTTGCCTGTTGTTGAAAAATTTGATTTCACGATTACGATTAAGTGAAAGTCGACGTGGCGACACGATTCCGTCTATCTATTTTCTCTTCTCATTTCTCCTTCTTTTTCTCCTCTCTTT
>NW_006263380.1:199676-199893 GCF_000469605.1 Apis dorsata
CTTTCGCAGAGAACGTGTGTGCGCGTGTGCGTGTGCGTGTGTGTGTACGCGTGTGTGCAAACGCCTCGAATGCGGATGCAGCTATTGCGGATGCGAAATTGCAATTAACGATGTACAACGTAATAGTGTCGCATGCGATGTTTCGTATTCCCCGACTGTTGACAGATAGTTGCCGTGCGTGCCACGCGGAGCTCGCGAGCGGCGAGAAAGCTTTCGC
>NW_006263380.1:200060-201920 GCF_000469605.1 Apis dorsata
TAAATTTTTATCCAATTTAATCGTATCCCTTGTGATTCGCGTATATTTTTCTCGTATGGATGTTGGTTGGAATATTGTAAACTTCGCTATCTGTCAACTGTCGAGAAAAGCTGAGAACGAGTCGAAAGAACGTGTTTCCACGGCCGAGCGTTGCGCCTCGGTAAAACGGCGCGAGTTGGCGCCTGTTGACCGAGCGCAACCCCCCCTGTTACTACCCTCGAAGTGAGCGTCGAACGGAACCGGCCGTGCGTTATCCATCGATCAATCCCCCCTCCCCCCCCCCTAGTCCCCTTTGAATCCTCCTGAATTATTAGGCGCGATTATCCCACCTGGCCCTCCATTCAGGATCAGGCGTGACCCTCGATCAAAAAAACGAACAACAATATAAAAATCCAAAAGTCAAACAACAGTGAACGTATTTTAGTAGCGGGCCGAGGGAGCGAACACGTCACCCTCGAGCGACGACCAGCGACAGTCGATAATCTCACGGAAGGTAAAACAGGATGGTGCAGCCCGTCTGCCACCCCTTTTCGTTTTTTCTTTTTAACCGACCGAGCGCCGGCGAGTTTGCACCCCTTTTACAACTTACCAAGCGCTTGCGGCTTCTCTTTTTTTTTTTGGTCATGAGCTTTTTCCACAGATAACGTAACTCGTTGTCCGATTCAGCTTTCATAGGCCTGTTTTCTATATTGCCTCCATTATGTATTACTATACATATATATATATACCGCTCTTATTTACTCGTTTACATTCTCTCTGTATCCACGTCAAACTCTCTTTCCTTTTTTTTTTTTTTTTTTTCTTTAGCAACGCATCACCTTCTCACCCCTCCTTTTTCCTTTTCCTCCTCCTCCTCCTCCTCCTTGCCATTTCTCTTCTCCTTCTCTCGTGTACCACTTGTACTGTTTACAAGACGAGCACCGTAGCATCGCTCGGTCAGCCATTTTGTACTCCCCCGCCACGAAATTTAATTCAACATCCAAGATTCTCTGAAATGAAATGAATCGTTTACGCGGAGGATTACGTGGCGAGGACGAATCCTTGTCGAGGCGGGATTATCTACGGAGTACGGAAGGCTGATCGAAGCATGAGAGCTAACGAACTTGTTAATTACGCTTTTCTATCACGCGATGGGACAAAGAAATTGGCTGAATTTCTTTTTTTTTTCTTTTTTTTTCTCTTTATCTCACGGCTTTCTCTTCATCCTCTCTTTCTTTTCCATTCAAACGAATTATATCGTTCGATTTCCGGATAAGTTTTTTCCTATACATTATATTGGGAAATAGTCTCGAGGAGGGAGGTCACAGTCGACTACAAATTGTGTCATCGTATAAATCATCGTGTTAGAATGAAGATTTCCCATACTTTCCTGTCTTTATGTCTATATACGTACATATATATTTTAAATATATATATATATATATATTTATATACACATATCATCTTGCAGAAAGTAGAAATTATCGCATTGTCATCTCTATGAATAATTACACGGTCATTTTTTACAATTAAACGATCTTTCTTTCACAGGTATGCAGCTTTTAGTGCAGAATTGACTAACCCAATAACGAACACACTATTTCAACGCTTTTAGATCGAGATATAGGCTCGGTTGTTTCGTTTTCCTTATTTTTTTTTTTTTCTTTCATTTATTTTCACCCTATTTTCTTCTTATTCCGTAAATATACCTACACCGTACGTAGGCTCTATATCTCTTCCACCACTCTCTTCTTTTCTCTGTTTTTTATCTTTCTACACTACAGTAATGAAATTCCTTTCGTTGGAACAGTTATTATTTTTTTTTTTTNTGTAAAATAGACGATTTGAATTTATCATTCGAGATATGTGTGCTTAATACTA
>NW_006263380.1:202057-208381 GCF_000469605.1 Apis dorsata
TTTTGATCGTATTTTAGAAAATAGTGCGTGTCGTTGTAATTGATTTGATTAGCACAAGACAAAGTTTATTCAGACGTTAACATGGATAAGCGAGTTTGATTCTTTCTCTTCAGATCTTCTTGCAATATCGTTTTCTCTTAGAACCGATCGATTTTTCTTTCTTTCTTCTTCTTCTTCTCTCTTCTTTCTTTCTTTCTTTCTTTCTTACGCCTCGAAAGCTTTGACAAGTCAGAAAAAAAAGAAAAAAGATTGTATTGTGCACCGAAGTTTGGCAAATTGTTATTATTACGCGCGAACGTACATACAGATTAGTAAGCCAGATCTATCACCGTTACCAATAATTTTTTCCGAGACACCGTTGGATAGTTTTGATTTTAATCGAGCCTGTATTTCACACAGTATAGTTTTGATAATAATAGGATAATCGAATATAATCGTGAAACACGCGACACGTGTATCTCACATTTCCCGCTACTGATACCGATATTTCTATTTCTAGCAACTAAACATTCGAAAATCTTTCCCGGCGTTGCGTCCGAAAGTGACTTGCAAAAATGGCGGATGTCCAAAGACCGGAAGTCGCCATCCCTCAGCCAGATGGGGCCAGATTCCATCAAACACAAAGTGAGCAATCAACCGATCCGATCTGTTAATTTAATTTTTTAAAAAGAAAAGAAAAAGATCGTCGATGTTAATTCTTGATTTCCGTGTTGCAGTTCTCCTTGCAGGACAACGGGTCCGCGAAATACTTCCAAGGAGCGATGCACACGTCGAACATGGGAGAAAAGGTAGCCCAGGTAAGCCACGATTTCCGCAAGGAAATTCCAATGGGATTTCTCTCTCGATCGTCAGCTGGTCGGATTGAGTTCACCGTGAAAGCCGTGAAACCGGGTAGGGATTATCGAAAAGTTGGGCGAAAGTCAGATGATGCGAATTTATATGCAAACCTCGTGTCCTCTCTGTCTTGGAACTTTGGGTCGAGGAGCATGGGAAGAATATTCTCGGTGAACACGAGTCCTTTCGACTTCTATAATAAACGTTATCGTGGCGAGTTTTTCCGAGGGAAAAGAAAATTCTGATTCAGAGACGAGACGAAGAAATTTCTTCGTCGTCCTTTAATCTCTTTCCTTCTTTTTCTTCCTCGCCGCCCTTCTCGAATTCTTGACACGAGGCGGTAGAATTATCGTTCATCGTTCACCCCGAGAAAACTTTTAATTCTTTTTGGAGGGAAGTTTTGCATTAGATGGAAAAATTTTCCTCGTAAGAAGGATGTTTCTTCGAAAGTAAAATCTTTTCCTGGCTGGTTTTTTTTTTTCTTTACAGAGGTGATGAGAAGACGAAAAGAGAGTTTTCTTATTCAGACTCAATTTAGGGGAAGAGGAATTTAATTTTTTAATAAAGCAACGAAGATCCAAGGATGTTTCACAGAATAATCGTTCGTAGCGAAGCGTTTCTACGAAGCTTTTGTTTCCGACACGGTTTATTTTTGTCTCGTAAATGTTGTTTCTTCGGTAAATTATTATTATTAACGTGGAATATTTTCGAATGTTTAGCGTTATTCGTGCGGTTATTCGTCTGCGCTCCCCTATTCCACCTCGTGGCCTCGTTTGATCGACATGCACCACGTCCATCTCCCAGGCGACCGCATACCGTTGTCCGGCATATTTCATCTTGCATCACTGAAAATGGAAGATCTCCATTTTTATCTTTCGCGATCGAACTCCTTTTCACCCAATGAAATTTCCAATATTCGTATAGACTGTGAACGATCGATATATTAATTCTAATAACGGACAGATACAGAAATATTCGTTTCGTTTTCGAAAAGCGAGCGGGTCCGAATCGAGGATCCGAATAGAGTTTGAAGGAACGCTTTATCCGCGTTGGCGGGGACCGTGTAAGGATGATATAAATAGCGGAAAGATAATGTTGGATTATATCTATCTGCCAAGAAATTTCGTTTCGCAGAGGAGAAAAGGGGGAATTCTATGTAGGTCATTTAAAATGCTTGATGTACCCTTGCGTTGTTTTATCGATCACGTGCAATGCATATATTACCTTTTATATTACATCCTACTACCTGTTTTCCCCGATAAACATCTATATTTATTCTTCGGGGGTGAAGGAATGAATATTTTATAATGTATCAAACGCGTGTTACGTGTTATTTCAAAAAAAAAAAAAAAAAAAAAAAGGAAAAAAGAAAAAAAGAAAAAGAAGAAAAAGAAGAAAAAGGAAAAATGCATAGCGAAACACAAGTTATTTTTCCGAGGAAAAATACTGACCCAGTATCGCTATTTATAGTTTCTAGGTCTCGTAGAAGAGCGATACAGTTGTTTCGAACGAAATTCACAGCATTGTTGCCAATCATGTGGCAGAGTGGTAGAGACGTTTATCATGACACCCCGTGGTAACGCGGCCCCGGCTGGCGCCAATCAGTCTGCGCCGCAGTCGCCGGGGGCGGGAATACCCCCGCAATCTGGATTTCCACAAATTGATGCCGATTTTATGCCGTGATACTGTTCCCTTACCTCTCGAAAAATTCGCAAATTTTCCTCTGTCGTTTCGCCCTCTTCCATCCTTGGCAATTTCACGTGGGGAAAGAAAACGAGTCCAACGAGTATCCGAATAAAATATTTTAAACGCGATTTCAATCTCTTCCCGGATAAGATTTAAATTAAAAGCAAGGTAGAAAAAAAAATAATAATAATAATAAACGACACGAGAAGATGGAATCTCTTGATTTAAAGATTAAACACGATTGTTATATAAAAATTATAAATATAAATGGTTGGTGATATTTGAAATTATCCCACCGTCTGTCTTAATTAATATTCCAAGCTCGGATCCTATCCGAGTGAATTCTCGGCGAGAGAGGTGACGATTCTATAAAAATCGATATCATCGGAGGGGTTTACACGACAGGTTGCCGAATAATTTATAACTCTCGTGGGACGAGAGGAGGGAGGGAGGGTAAGAAGAGTTGACTCTCGCACGCTCCCCCGTGTGAATAAAGATTTCCGGGCGGCAGTTCTCGTCTCTCGACGACGAACAAGTGCCGGCATATACTTTGCACGCTCTCGTCATTGCTTTTCTCCTCGGCCGAGGATCGGATGGATGGATGGATGGATGGATGGATGGATGGATGGATAGAGAGAAGCCCACTCGATCGGTCTCTCCTTAGGGACCGCCGGCCTTTAAACATTTTCCTTGTTTGAAATACCGGCGACGCCTCGTAGCCGACACGCTTATCGACTTGTAGAGGGTCAAATGTCGTCTCGAGACTTTCAACTCGTCGTGGAGAAAGAGCTCGTTCGACACGAATAACACGTTTGGCACGTATTTACAAGCACGTATTAAAGTGATAAACTTGATTTTCACCCGTTTATGGATCATGAAAATAGAACAAAACACTCGATGCGTTTCGATGATTTTCGAGGGGGAGGAAGGAGTTTCGATATATATATGTTAATTTCACGACGATAGGACGTTCGCTGTTATATCGTTTGACGCCGATCGACGTCGAATCTTTCCATCATCCCCTTAACCGAGTTTCGCAAAGTTTTTTTCGTGCATACGAAACTGGCGGACTAACTCTTTCGTAATCGATACGTATGGCCGCAGTTACGGCCAATTTTATCGCCTTAAGCGATGCGACGAGACTCAGGAAAGGGAATTTATCATTGATAAAGGATGGCGAGTTTCTCGAATAAATTTGAAAAATGTTGCAACGTTACGTCTTCCTAAGTAGATCAATTACGTTATGGCAACGCAAAGTCTTTCGTCTTTCTGGATGACGACAACTTTTCTTTCCATCTTTCTTCCCCTATCACGTATAAAGGGAGAAAAGATTTTTCACTTTTTCCTTTCAAGACTCTTGGAACCGTTTCCTCGAAATCGCTTCACACTTTATCGGCTTAATAAATTGTAATAATATTTCTTAATGGTATCAATTTGTCGCGATACTCCTCCCTCGTGAATCTTTGATGCGGAGACGAAGTTCGAGTCCGAAATGCGGACAGAATCGGTTTCTTTTTTCGCCCCGACGACATTCAATCGGTCAAGCTCGTCGTCGTTGCTGAAGCTATTTACATCGGGCGGGCTCGAAGCCGCCAATATCGATAACCGATACTGCGCCTCTTTTCCCCGTCACAGGTCTCGAGCAACGTTGTTACCACGATGTCGCGGAAACTATTACGCCGGATTAAAGACACGCCTATTGTTCCCGGCGACAAAGGGTTCCCCGATCTTCGCCAATTCCTTTAATAACCGCAGAAACAATCCCATTTGTCCCGTTGTTGTTGAAAATTATTCGTCCCTCGAATCGAAGAGAAAACGAAATCGGCGAAATTCCACTGTATCGTAATGTTTTTAAGTAATTAAAAAAAAGGGATAAGATGCAATTCTTATCGATTTGTGGGAACGTTTACGCTAATGATATTTGTAAATTTTTCTCTTCTCATTTTTAAACATTGCATACATCGAATATTTTGGTTTTTGGAAATTGTATATTTTTTTTCAATATTCGAGATTGCAAAGATTCTTAAATTTAATCGATGCGTTAAAAAAATAAGATTTTGCATAAGAAAAATGTTACACGCTTCGTTACGTCGAATAATCGAAGCGCCTAATGGGATAATCTTTGTAAAAAAAAAAAAAAAGAAAGAAAAATAACCCCTTAAACCGCGTTTGTTATCCCTGAACCGTAAAAAATTGTCCGCGAAATTTAAAAGCTGGATTAATTAACTAGGAGATATTATCTTGTAATTACGTCACTTTGAATAAAGATTGTCTCGAGATAAAAGCGAGTGACAACAGTGGAATATTGCTATGACATAGCAATGGATTAAAGTGTGCAACAAGAAGGGAGAAACGAGGAAAACCAATCCTCGAATCGAAGAAGAAAAAAAGATATCCCTTTCACTTTGAACCGACAGTGAAAAGGACAGTGGAACGAACGTTGCATTAATCGGACGACGGAGAAAAGAACAGTTAAAACGGTATAATCGCATAAAATAATAAAAATAGTTGTTTCAAAAAAAGAGAAAAGAAAAGACTGTGACAAATTTCCAACGAAGGGAAGAGACACCAATCTATATTAACATCTCTGGGCCAGAAAGAATATCTCGATAAAATCCAATATCCAAGAGAAAAAGCAGAAGCAGAAGAAGGAGAATAGAAGGGAAGAAAAAAGAAAGAAAAGAAAGAAAGAGGAGAAACGGAGGGGAAGAGAAACAAAAGCAAAGAGGGGAGAAAGAGAGAGAGAGAGAGAGAGAAAGCGAGGCGATCCCGGAAGAAAGACACGGACGAGCGAGGGTGAAAGACGAATACACCGACGAGCGGTAAAGGAGAGAGGGATATATGGTATATAGCGTTGGCGTTGATCGAAGAGAGAGGGAGCGATGGCGGAGGAAGGTGTGCTCGAGGGACGAGGCAAAGGAGGGGTGGCTGGCAGAGGCTCGCCGATAGAAGGCGCTATTGTCAGTGTCGCAGTATCCCCCGTCCTGCCCGGCAGGTTACACCGTCGCCACTCCGTCCACATCGTCCCCGAAGGAACGCAGAGAGCACATGTAAACGGTGAATTAATAAGACTGAAAAAAAGGCCGGGCTGCGCGTGAACGCGTGTTCCACGATCGAAGCGTGGCCGATCATCGTTTCTCGTCCAACGAGAATGGGGATGGCGCGCGTTTCATTTCCCGATGAGCGAAAAAGGGAGGTTGGATCGAGGGAGGGTCGAGGAAAAACAGAGAGCGAGCGAGAAAAAGAGAGGGAGGGAGAGAGAGAGAGAGATTCACGCGCAAGATTATCGAGTGGTGTCCAGGAATGGTTAATCCGAATCGTTGGATCGCGTTCGATCGATGACAGAATCGGAAAGGAAATCGTGACGAGTTACGTGGCGAGTTGTCAACCCCTTTGGAATCACGAGGAAGGGGGAGGGGGAGGAAAAAGGAAGAGCGAAGAGCGTTGGTTTGTCGGATACCGGCGAATCGCACTCTCCTCTCGTGTATCATCCTCGATTGGACGTTGGGTCGAGATAGGTCGTGATCATCGATCGATTCGTACGGGAGAAGGAAACGAGGGAGGTTTGGAAAGGGTAATTTCGAAGGTTGAAGTATATATATATATATATGGTGGAATTCGTTCGTGTCGTCGATCGTGTTGTGTTTATTGTGCGTTCTGGATTTTCGAAAAGTTTTATTCTTTTATAGAATAACCGCGTCCGAAAATGTTTCGAGGGGGAGTAGACGAGACCCTGCTTGGTTTGAACCGCGCGTCTCTCTCTCTCTCTCTCTCTCTCTCTCTCTCTCTCTCTCTCTCTCTCTC
>NW_006263380.1:208618-210891 GCF_000469605.1 Apis dorsata
CAAGTTTCGACGAGTTGAGTGAAAATTGATCGTAGTAGTTGGATTTCATCGATCGAGTATCATTCGCGTTCACCTTGGGATCCTTGGAGCAAGCAAGTTTTGAGAAGCTCGTGATCGCACCACCGCTCGCATTCCCCACGTGCTTGGAGCGTTCGCGTGCTCGAGCGCTCGGTGCTAACAAAATGGCGGTAATTTCCCGGTTGGTTCGATCCGTTCGCGAGCCAAGTTTCCTTGGTAAATCGAGTCGCAAAGGGAATACCACGTTCCAGATTATCGGTCTATCGGTTGCGACATTAAGAATCGATAACCGCGCATTAGAGCATTATACTAGGCATACTATCGTCTACGGTAACGCGTTATCCGTTTTACATCACTCTCGAACCGATTCTATCCACCGAACTTCGAAATTCGAAAATCGAAAACCGAGCAATTGAGGATCGGTATACCGACGCGTAATAATTTCGATCGAGCAAAATCCTGCTCGATCGGTAAAAATTTCAAAATTTTTCCATGCCCGCATGATATCGGGAACATCGTTAAATATTCGAAATTTCTCAGTATTTTTCATTCAATTATCTCACCCCGTTTAAATTCAACGAGGGTGTACAGGATTCAAAATGGGCGCGTCCACGGCCGGAACACGGAAATGTAGGGCACGGGAGGGAAGGACACGAACGAGTTCTCGGCCGATACTCGGCCCTAACGAGGATGCTAAATAGGCGCGTTAATTGGGTGTTCGGGAAAGGGAGGAGAGTCGAGAGTAGTGCGCGCACATTTAGAGAGAATCGCGGAGGACACATGCGAAATGCCATCCCCATCATCGTGGATAAAAGGAAGGAAGGTCCACTTTCCTTTGGTGGATAAAATCAATGCCCTCCATCGGAAGCGCGGGCCACCTGCCAAAATATATCTCGACCCAGAAGACACCTTGGTAACCGGAGCCAGATATGCGATTGCATGGAGGGGGGGAGTGTGGGTGGGTGGAAAAATGTTTCTCTTTTGTGTGTCCTCCGCCCACAATTCGTTGCATTCAAATAATCGAGAAACGGGGAACAGTGTGGTATCGAGTCTCTCCCTTATATAAGCTGGAACCGGTTAACCTGGATCGGTTAAAAGTCGAATGGTTGACAATGGTGCCACGTAGTTGAAGTGGTCGAATCTCGCGCCTGGACCGGGATGGTGGATCGAATTTTTTATTTTCGAAGATAGAATAATTTTCTGAACAATTTCGGTGAATATTTTTGCTCCGTTATCGATTATGGGACTCCTGTCTTTTTTCCTCAAGTGGTTTGAGATTTTGTGTTTCCGTTTGTTTTTTGACACAACTTGTGACGGTGTGTATTTTCCTCCCTTCTTTTTTTTCTCTGCGTTTTGTTTTCTATTTCAACGCGAGATTTTCAATCGCGATTCTTTTTCTTAAATTTTAATAGCGCGTTGTCGTCACCATGTCTAATAGCAGTAGATATACTAAAATGGTAGCTTTATTACGCGTGACAGGAAATATTGCACAAGGTTAACACGAGTTTTCGAAAAATCGATAGAACACTGCATCCCTCGTGGAAACTACTCCGATCGAATCCGACTATAGCCATTTAAAACATTTATTCCTCCACGTCAATTATTATTCCATCAATCTCAATGTCAATGCTCGAATAGTTATATATATATATAAAATCATTATTCGCTTTAAATTACGCGCATCGTCCAATCATTTTAACCATCTCTCCTTCTCCATTTCAAAAACAATCCATCAAAAATAACGTTTCCCAAACAAACAAGATCGTCGTCGAATAATGCATCGTTTCACAAATATCCCCCACCGATATCGATACTGTGATCAAAAATAAATACGCTAATCACCCCTTGCTCGATCCTCCCCCACACGAAAACAACCTTCCTTCGCGCCGTAGACAAGGTTACACGCTACCAAACAACATCCATTAATAATCGACTCGATCCACCATCGATCTTTCTTTCCTCGACGAGAAAGGGGAAAAAGAAAAGAAGAAGGAGGAAAAAAGACCGACTCTCTCGACTCGACTCCCCTTCTCCAACGATCCTCCAACGGACTCGTCGATAGGCTCTCCCCCTCGAAATTATTTCACCCTTTTCCACGCGAGGCGATCGACCACAAGGTCACAGCCGCATCAATGACTCGCTTCGTCCTTGCCTTCGTGCAACCCACCACCACCCGCCCGTGCTATACCCTCCTTTTACCCTCCTCCCCTTCGTGCACAAGCAGCGGTGGCGCGTTACATTATTCCTCAGCTCGG
>NW_006263380.1:211231-215617 GCF_000469605.1 Apis dorsata
TCCCACTTTCGTGTGCGGCGAGGCCGGCCACGTCGCGCAGAATCGAGGGTGGTATATTTCGAGGGTGGCCGCCGCGTGCACCGGGGACGCGTGCAGTGGCGCGCGTGTTCCCGCAATTGCCTGCACGGGACGCAATGCCCTCCGCGGAAAATCGGGCGAGTAAAGCCTCGTCCACGCGGGAAATTCGATACGTGGAACGATTCCAGTTCGACGATGAGGTTCGAGAACGATGACGAGAATCGGTCGGTTGCGTAGCAGGGGTGCGTAGCGGAGGATCGAGTTTTGATAATCGAGTGCGACGAAACGGAACTGTACGAGGCCGTTGTACACGCATACGCTCCTCTGGGGGGGAGTGACTTTTTCCTTTCTCGAGGAAAATGAGGATCCTCGTTGAGGGAGGTGGAGGAGGAGGAAGAGGAGGAGGAGGAAGAGGAGGAGGAGGTGGAGGAGAGACAGCCGCGTGTATCGACGACGTTTAAAGACACGCTTCGATCCTCCTCAAGTGTTCTGTGCACGATCACTGCTCAACTCGACAATAAGCCGGAAACCTCGCAGCGCACCGATTCCTACGGGACATTGTGAGCATCTTTGTAAGAATCTCTCGCGCGGATAGAGAAGTGTTATTCGATGACAGTCGAAGAAGGGAGTTACTCAGTCAATTAAATCGAGGGAATTTTGTTCAGTCGAGTAAATTTTTTGAAGATATCCTATACAATATATATATATATACACACACATATATATATCGATAAAATATAAGTCTATACGCAACTTAACCAAGTTTGGATTTGTTAAATATTTGCATACAAAGCACAAGGGAATTTGACGATGTTCGAAAAGAGTTTGAATTTAGAAGTACAGAAATATTAATAAAAAGAAGAGAAACAGAAAGAAAGAAAGAAAGAAAGAGATAGGAATCGAGATCTTTTCCTTCGCAACGAAATAATATCGAATAGCATCGATATCGAAGAGAAGCGGAAGAGATTGTGAAGAAGAATTAATTAATTAATGAATTAATCGAAATGCTCGAGTAGATCCCTCGTTTCGAAAACTGTTGCATATCGTTGGTGAAAAAAGGGAAAAAAAGTGTTGTGAGAGTCCGAGATCGCATGAAAGCTGCTCGAATGCTCTAAATGAGCGATGACGACGAAAGGGTGACCGACAGTGAGCAGGGGTGGTCCGAGAAAGATCAGGGGTGGGAGGAGGATAGCGAGAAGGGTACCGAGGGCGAGGTTGGTGACTCTTGTGAACTGGCGCCCCACAGTGCGATGAGCGTGGGGGCTGGCAGGGTCGATTCCCCCAGCCCCCAAGACATCAGGCTCCTCCACGATCTCGTCGAGGACCTCACCAAGGAGCAGGAGGAGAAGATTAGGCCGCGTGCTGAACAGGTGAGCCATTTTTCAACCGCGATCGCATTGGTTTTAAATAATAATATTTCTCCCCCTTTATTGGGGATCCAATTGAGATTTTGTTACGATCAAATTCTGTAATATTCGTAACGATGTATCGTTTATTCATTCAACTTATTAAACTATTAAATATCGCGTGATACGATAAGCGAGATATAAGGGTTAAACAAGGGTTACATTATAGTAATTAAGAATACACATCTCTTATCGATGATAAGATTTATAATTGTTCCTGACACGTTTCGTAAAGATTTTAAGACGCGTAATCAACCTCGAGAAGAAACTCGTTAATTTCCTCAACTTATCTACACCCTGAAAGCGACACGAAAGCGGCTCGACGAGACTTCTTGTCTTGCGATAGACGTCCTCGTGAACGCGACATCTTTCGTCGAGTAAGTCGCGAACGCTTTGTCTTTGTCACTTTAGGAAAAGATTTACAAGAGGAACGGGTTCGCAGACATAATATATTCAGCATCCCCTTAAATTTTAAAAATCACAATATCGCTTAAACTCGAATAAACTCTAATGCCATCGATATTTCAGATCACGCTGCTATATTATTCCAAGAAATTCCTTCCCCCTTTTTTTTTTTTTTTTTAACCATTTCAACGTAAATCTTCTCTCTCGATGTTTAACATCTTTGATAACATCTTTGACCCATCTTGGGGCTGAAGTATCTCAAATCTCTGTCAAAGCTCTCGAAAACGACTAAACTTTCGAGCGATAATATGCGATCAATAATAACGAGAATCGCCAAGGATAAAACCTTGGCGAATCGCTTGGATCGAAATCCTGTTAGCATCGTGCAAGGCAAAAGGCGATAAAATACTCGTGTATCCCACTCGTGTTGAGGAGAAGTTGACGGTAAGGGTGCAATAATAAGTTCTGCGTATCCACCGAATTGGGTTAGCGCTTATCGATGTTTCCGGATTTCGCAGCCGCCACTTTGGCAAGGTCAGCCGCGACTGGTCGACCCAGATCGCGTGATTTATGCGTTTCGACGACGTCGACGCGAGCATTGACAGGACGAGCTGTCGTTGTAATTTAATTGGGACCGCGTTTAATTTGCAATGGAAATACGAATGACTCAGCCGGTTAATACAGCCGAGTTTCTTGGGGTGGGGAAAAAAAAAGAAAAATGGAATTATTCGCTGTTTCAATCGGTCGTTTTGTCGAGCGAGATAAAGATATATTCTTTTGGGGGTTTCGTGGGAAGCGTGTGTCGAAAGGTTTTCTTGTATTCGTTTTCGAATTGAAGAAGAGGGGTAGTAGGGAAGTCTATCGAGAATTGTTAAAGAGGATGTTGAAGATTTGTGAAAGCATTTTAGAAAAAAGATTGAAAGAATTTTGCGTACAAACTTTCTTCCTTTTTTTGAGAAAATTGAGATGTTGTATTAAAAATAGAAATCTTCCTCCTAATGATGAGGAAAATTGAAGGATCCTGCGTTGAATTTTCTTTTTTTCTTTGAAAGTTGAAGCATCTAAAAACGGAAACTTTTCTACATCGAAGTATTTCAAACGAATTTCATTGTATTCCCAATTTTATGAAAAGTTGGAAAGAATTTTTAGAAAGATGAAATCTCAATCACGTGATATTTCTAACTTCTAAATAATATATATATATAAGATTTCTGGTAAAAGAAACTTTGCTGAATTAAATAAAAATAGTGGTTCCAAACGAAAAAAATTTCCTCCCTACTCTATTTAATATCTCGAACAATATATTATATATAATATATCAACATTTGTTATTATTAGTAACAATTGTTATTATTAATAACGTCAGGCCAACGACTATTCCTGATTAATTTTAAAGAAGAATTTGATTAACCATAAGAAATTTCCGTTCGATCAACACCATGGAAATCGATTTTCTCCCGATTTTAATCCCGAAACGAAGCGAGAGATCCTCATTTTCTCCACCCGCGGTTACGCTCGAATTAATCAAACCGGATGGAAACGAATAACGCATTGGCGGGTAGAATCGAAGCATCGAAGACATTGTACAATTATATGCAGTTATATATAGGCTCGTAACTAAAGGCAAAAGATGCGAGGAAATTGGATCACGATTGGTCTAGTGGGCAAATATTGAGCGATCACAAGTGAAAACGAAAAGGGTGTGTATACTGTAGGTATTGAGTGTGTGTTCCGACGCTACGTTTCGATTGATTCACAAGAACACTTCTCGCCCGAGGAGAGAGAAAGATAACGAGCGTACGTGATGAGACGGAAATTTAAAGGTGATGCAACGGTCCGGGACTTTGCAACTTTTTCAAACTGCTTCGCGAAACCGAAAAGATCCTTATACGAGTCGTATAAAACGTTGTGAAGCAGCAGGGAAGAAGAAAAATAATCGAATGACCGTTTGAATAAAATTATCGGAGCAGGAGAGGACGGGGGGAAATGGTTCGATGAAGAAAACGGAAAGTGGAGTTTGCGTGAGTTGGCACGAGGCTTGGTCCAAGATGCGAACCAACATCTCGTGCGAAACTCGGACGCCATAAACCGATTTGCGGAGAGTAATAAGGGCGATATTGGGTAGTTAGAAAACTGGAGCGTTTGTAAAATTTATGAGTTTTATTCCGCAAGTAGTACGCTTGTTTTAAACTTTTTACACGAACATACGTGTAAATCTATGAGTACACTCGATACAGTTATTGTTGTTGTTGTTGATGATCGAATATTCCCGAAAGAAACGGTGAGAAAAATCTCGAATCGAATGTTGCTGCGGTATATCCGTAGTTTCACGCGCCAATGAAATACGATCGAGACAAAAAGGGAGTAAAAATAATAGAGAGAGAGAGGGGGAGGAGAAACTGGACTGGAAGTGACCGAGTAGTTTCATCAGACGAATCATATCTCCTTTATACCCTTCCAATAATTTTTCGTCGATGTATTCTCGATCCTCTTTTTCCTTTCTTTTTTTTTTTTTTTTTTTACAACAACCATCCATCCGGAGATAAACGGAGGATGG
>NW_006263380.1:215638-217347 GCF_000469605.1 Apis dorsata
GGATAAACGAGGTAACGAGGTACACATTTTCGTCACACGGGTTTTAAAGAAGTTTACCCGCGATAAGAAGCGTGAAATAAGAGGATTCTTCGGTGCGATACAGAGCTGCTTAAGTGTTTGGAATGGATCGTTAATCAAAGGGCGGAGGTGGAAGAGGGATGGCGAAACAAAAAAGGAAGGAAGGAAATCGCACCGATTAAACCGATCGATCGCGATACAATGGCTCTCCGTTAAATTAATATTTCCGAATTCTTTTCATCTCGCTCGATAATTAAATCGGAGAATTAAGCGGAGAAAAGGATAGGGAATATAAGGTATTCGAATAAAAGCCGAAAACGAGAGGGGTAGGAAGGAAGAAAGAAAGAAAGAAAGAAAGAAGAAAAGAGAGAGGACTTTAAGACACAAAGCGTCGCAGAAACACCACAGCCTAGAGCAACGTCTTGAATCAACACACACACAGATATATATATATATATATACATACACAACTCCCAGAATATTTTTCAAGCAAGACAAAAGTCCTCCGTCCGATAAAAGCTGCACGAATCTCAAACTACGACGATAGTACGAATTTTCGAAATATGCATATCGCTGTGATCTCTCTTAGAGAAAAGAGGAAAAAAAGGAAGGAAGGAAGGAGAAAAAAAAAGAAAAAGAAAGGAGAAGGGAAACAAATCTAGGCCAGCTTGAATGAACATTCATCCGATCGAAGGGAGAGGACATCCATCCCTCGAAGAGAGGGGAAGAAAAAGAAGAAGAAGAAAAGAGCAGAGCTCTAGATCGAAAAATGCGTGGCGAGATGGGACCGTTTAGGAAGAAAGATCGATGAGATTAAAAATGGAACGCGGCTTTACGATTCTCGCATAGAGAACTTGCGCTTCGTTGACGAACTCTGCGACGAAGGGACGAGTTCCAGAAAAGAAAAAAGGACGTATCGCTGTCGATAAAGAATCGAAAGAAGAAGAAGGAAGCTTCCCCGTGTCTCTCTTTCGATACTTCCGCTTACATAAATATTCTCCTCTCCCCTTGGAGGCCGAGAGTGAGAAAGAGACAGACTAAAGGATCGCGAGCCAACTACCTTCTCGGAAATCTCGAGACGTTCCAAAGGCAGAGAATGTAGGGCAGAGTCGAAAAGTGGGCGAGCGTAGCCTCTAACCTTTTCACGAGATCGAGGGTGGGAAAGGGGCGAGAATGCATAATCTTTCTCCATCCGCCTTTCTCCATCGATCCTCGATCCTCCATCGTTTCTTCTTCTCTCCTCCCCCCTTCCCTATAACAATAACCTCGCTAACCTCGNAACTCGCGGCAGTCGTGCGAGATCCGCGTCGAAAGCGCGATCGTCCAAAAGGGGATGGAAGGCGAGAGAAATATAGGATAACACGGAGAAGAGAGGGAAGAGAAGAGAAGCTGGGGAAGAAAGGAAGAAGGAAGGGAAGAGAAGCGCGCGACTGCACGTCGTGCAGTCGAATGGGAGCGGGTGTCCGGGCGCGCAGAATCTTGGGGCGCACAGGCGCATAGGCGGCGTGAACGCTGGCGGCAGTGGCGCGAATCAATAAGCGTAAGCACAGGTGGGTCGTGGTCNCCCGAGATCATCTCGACGTTCGTTGAAAGTGTGTGGTTAATACTAAAACGACTTGGCGCGCGCTATCGTTCATCGGCTACGGATAAGAAACCCGTGCGCTCGGAAGAGGAAAAAGAGGAAGAAGAGG
>NW_006263380.1:217443-218779 GCF_000469605.1 Apis dorsata
AGAGACTCTTCGTGCGAAACGCATTGTTTCGTCGGACCGACCGAAGTGCTGTCGCTTGGGGACATCGTGGTTGTTTATCGACGACACACGGGAATATGGACTCGCTCGTAGGCAACGTTCCCGCGTCGTTCCACGTCCGATCAGGCAGCGGACAGCAGCAGCGAAGCAACACGCGAGATTAGCGCGGGGGCAGCAACAACCAGCCAGTCCATTGGAACGAGGCGAGCGAACGCGAGTGTGATCCGTGGCCGTGATTGTGATCCTCGTGGGGAAGAGGAAGAAGAAGAAGAAGAGGAAGAAGAAGGAGGAGAAGAGGAGAAGGAGGAGGAGGAGGAGGAGGAAGAAGAAGTGTGTCCTTGCTTCCGCGAGTGAAAGATGCGAGTGGCTCGGGGTCGTAGATTGACGCACGTCGAACGGGACGTCGAGTATGGGATGATGTACGGCGAGATCGGTGCTGGTTCGATAGTGTCGTGAGATCGGTCCGTTCCCCTCGTATCACGCGCGCGAATGACGAAACAGAGAACGACTGCTCGTCCAGAAGTGAATCGGTGATCGACCACGCAATTCGAGCGCACAGCGACATTTCGATCGCGTCGAGAGGGTGAGGGGGAGTGAGAGAGAGAAGGAGAGAGAGAGAGAGATAGGGAGAGAGAGAGAGAGAGAGAGGAGGGGGCGGAGAGGGTAGATCGATCGCCTTTGGTGATTTCGCGATATCATTGGTTAGCCTTGGACTAGAGCGGAGAAACAACAAGGACACCAGGAAACCGTATTTTCCAACGGGCAACCCTATTTTCGACACGGTGTTGGTCGGTCGGTCGATCGGTCGCTCCTAAACGATGGAATCTCGCGTATCCGTGAAAGATTGCTCGGTATTAGCTCGTGCCAAATCCATCGAAGGCTTTTCTCGCGGTGGATCCGTGTATCGCGTCGTCCTCTCGTTCCGACGAACGTCACGCTCGTGGATGAAACGAGTTTGAAAGTTTCGCGTTTTCGCTCCGGTCGAGACTGTATCGCTGGTACGATACTTTTATCCGATACGATACATTCGTCGATCTTCTCTTCCCGTGTCGTTGTCCGAGGAAGGAACAGCTGGGCGGAGAGAAGAGGTGACGGGGGAAAGGAAAACGAAGAAAGGGAAGAAAGATCGTGGAAACGGGAAGAGAGAGAGAAGCTCGATTGTTTTTCCTCCGCTTTTTCCTCCTTTTTCACGATATCGTCCTTGCGCACTGCGCAATATTTCCCTGAAAGACGAGAGCGAGCTGAACACGGGGAGGAGTGGGGGAGAAGGACGGAGATAAAGGCAGAGAGAGAGAGAGAGAGAGACGGACGGGCGGGG
>NW_006263380.1:218854-221113 GCF_000469605.1 Apis dorsata
GGAGGTTGAATGCTGCAACAGAGAACGCGAGAGAGGAGAGGAGCAATATAAGTAACGAAACAAAAAGAAAAATAATAATAATAATAATAATCGTGATCGAGACTGACAATTGAGAAAGTCACTTTTTTTCCCAACTGAGACTGTCGTCGTGTTCCATCCATTATGTATTACTAATTGCTAATTATTAATTAATCGCTAATCACGTATCGAATCTCGAAGTTTGAAGATCGAGGAGGAGATAGAAGAACGAGAGGAGGGTGATTAACAGTTAAGTTTAAGTCAACGACCCTTTTACATTTTATATACCGACGTTTTAAGAAAACAAGAAACAAATAAAATAAATTAAAGTAAAATAAAATAAAATAAAATAAACGAACGAACGAACGAACGAACGAACGAATTACTCGTCGATCTGTCCAATGATCAACGGGGCCTGAGACGACGATGCCACCAACGGATATGATTTTTACCGTGCTACTACGTAACTTGTATTGGCTAGACAGAGAGGCCTGTCGTAAGTGAGGAACAATTACACTATATCGGTGAATCAGTGTATTTCATTTTGATTCGTGATCGATACGAGTCGACGAATATATATATATATACGTATATAGTGGAAAAGGGAAAAGAGAAAATATAGAGGAAGAAGAGAAAAAAGAAAAAAAGGAAAAGAAAAAAAAATCGAACCGTGTGAACGTGCACGCATCCGGTTGATAAGCACGACGATTAACGCGCACGAATCTGAAGCACAAATCGAGGGATCCACGTGTTCCTTTCAAACGTGTCGCATACAGATTAGAAATATATATATATATAACGTACATATATATATATATATCGATTAGAGAGGAAAAGATTGGATCGAATTTTAGCTGCCGGCGAGCCCATCGAGCATTCGCAGCCGGAACGGTGAACCGTGTGTGTATGTGTGTGTGAGTGTATGTACATATATGTACATATATATATATATATATGTATGCGTGTACCCAACTGTCTTTCAAAAAGAAGTATTAGCCTATATTAGAAACGCACCTTTTGTATTTGCTCCCCCCTTTGGAGGAGCTAAAAAGAAAAAAGAAGAAGAAACAGAAAGAGGAAGGAAAAATTAGATTCGTTGATCCGCTCGTATACGATCAACGAACCGAGAGATAAACGGAGGGAGATAAAAAGGTCAGGATCAGCTGATCGTGGGAGCGGGTGGGAGGAGGAAATATCCGAGTGCGAAATAGGTCACCGTACACTCCGCCAAAATTCAGCTGTTCAAGGAAAAACTGTCCAAGTCCCAGCCTCCGGGATTGTCCTCGAGGGAAGAGCAGATAGCACTGAGATCGGTGAAAGGTGAATTGGAGGCGGCTGGCCGGCCTCAGACCGCCAATCGTNTGTCCTCGGAGGAGAGGGACGCGTTGATCGAGGGTGTGAGAACCCCGTTGACAGTGTGCCGGAACAGATTGACGAGATTTGGCGCGAGAAGGAGGATCGTAGGCGCCGCCGCCGCCGCCGCCGCCACCGGCGCCTCGTCGTCGACGAGCAACAGGGAACATTGGGCGGTCGGTGGTGTTGATCGTTTGTTGGGCGTACGCGAGCGCGTCACCTCGTCGAGCTCGTCGACGGTAAAATCACCGGCGGAGGATATCCACGGCAGCGACGAGTTACCGGTGGAGAAGGAGAGGCTGGGGGTCGATCTATCGTCGGCCAAGCCCGCCTCCGCGCCCACCACTTTGTCCCTCGGCAGAAAGATCACGTCGTGGACGAGGGAGGGGAAGGATCTGTTGGTGAAGTCGGTATCCTCGGCAAACACGCTCGCCCCGACGACTATGACCTGCATCAAGTCCCCTCGAGCGATGTCGGAGCATCTCTTGGGGCAATTGGAGGTCCCTGTGGCGCCCGCGGTCCTCGGCGCGCTGCGTGTCAAAGGTGGATCGCTCAAGGAGGGGGAGAGGAGCGAAAGGGTGACCGATGTGCCGCGACAGAGATGGAGCAGCGTCAGGGTCAAGGGTGGTAGTACCAAGAGTCTCTTACTGGAGAACGGAGGGCCGCAAACCAAGCCGTTGAAGGGTGCTCTCACGGCAGAGGTATTCTTAGTAGTTGATTAAGATGTTTACCGCATTAATTAAGGCCCACTTCTCTCGCGTGCTTCTCAAATATCTTTATAATATTTTTCCTCCATCCTCGTCCCGGCAAATTACTCTTTGTCTTCGTTTCTTCTTCTTCTTCTTCTTCTTCTTCTTCTTCTTCTTCTTCTTCTTCTTCTTCTTCTTC
>NW_006263380.1:221139-223440 GCF_000469605.1 Apis dorsata
TTTGCGTTTTTCTTTCTTTCTTTTCTTTTTGTTCGCGACGAACAAGGAATTTTCGAAAGCAGAGATAAGTTTGTCGAATTCTTTCATTTCTTCTTTTCATCGAACGAGGAGATACAGATTTTTCGGATATTTATTAGTTTCGATCAGAGAATTTTAATTTTAAAAGCGAGCGAAATATTATTCCAGGAAATGGGATGAGAGTGTTTCGGAAATTTTATATTCGATTTTCTTTTTTTTTTTTTGATAAATACACGTAGCGGAGATTCACCAGGGCGGAAAAATTCGTTTCTAGATTTCTCGTGTCGGTCGTGTCACCGATCGTATTACACGAAATGGAAACTCTGGTAGAATAGAGCTTGTATTCTCGGATTTGGTGCTTGTTTTAAAAGAGGCCATCACGAGGGATTAGCTCTTACGTAAAGTTCTTAGGCTCTAAGAATACCGGTACACCATTCAGTGGGATGGTTTCGTATCAGTGGTATTTAAAACTTGTTTCAATACTGCTGATACTTTAAACGTACACGTGTAATCTTAAAATATGTTATGAAAGAAGAAGATTTACAAAGGATTGCACAACAACAAACTATTCTCGATTCGTTCGAGCTTATCTACATCGGCGAACAATGTGCTTTATTCCGTACCTCTTAGAGGAAGTATTTTTCTACGACACAACAGTTCCTGAAAAATTTCACCTCTCTTCAAATATCTTATCCGATTCGTCCTAATAACGACGACAACAACAACAACAACAACAATAATAATTTCAATAAAAACTTTATTTTTTACTTCCCGTCCGAATCTTCACAAGTTGATGACGACAACCCACGAACGAGATCATTAGAAGACGCGTACGATATTCGAAAATCATTTTGACCCAGATAATCCCGTTTCAACGTTTCATCGAGTTAATTAAGCGGTTTCCTGTCGTCTCGCCGATGATTCTCATCTCTACGGAACTTCAACTCCTCCCTTCCCGTTCACCCCTTTCCTTTCAAACTCTCCTTATACTGCCTATCTTCTTATCAGTTGAGCTGGAAACAGGAAAGTTGGAAAGAGTTTCTCGTTTTCACTTTCGAAACGATGCAACGCGTGAGTTTCCTCCTCCGAGTCCCTCCTTCAATTGAACAAGAAACGAACGGATAAATGCGCGTTACTCGATCGAGCAGTGTGTATCGTGAATATATATCGTTCCATTCGTTGCTTTCTTCTCTCGAGAACGCAAGATTGACGAGTTCATTCGACGAGTTGGTCTGTTGTGCCTCGGGAAGAGGATCGAACATCGAGCGTTTCCATCCACCGCTATTTTCAGAACTCGTGTGTGTCTGCGTGTCTGTGTATCTATATGCGTGTGTGCGTGCATTCTGCCGCGATACTAACCTGAACGAAAACGTGGACCTTTCGTGAAGATGGAGAGGGGGAAATTCTTTAACCCTTTTATTCTTGTCGTTCAACGCTTCGACACGCAAAGTTTCTCCCGGCAAATGTGGATTCGCGTATCCATTTCCACTCGAACGAAGAAAAAGAAAAAAGAAAAAATAAAACGAAATAAAAGGAAAACTTTAGAAGAAATTTTCCGAATGATTCGTTTAAAAGAAAAAAAAAAATAGAAAAACGTGAAGGGAACATCGTCGAAAGATGAAATTTATTCGTAACGTCGCATCGTTCGCATCCAATTAACCGCATTCTAGCGCGAAACGTGCAAAGCCTGGACGTCGAACACACACATATATATATATATATCCTCTTCTTTCGCGATAATTTCGCGAGAGAGAGAGAGAGAGAGAGAAGAGGAAAGGACAATAATCGGGCGCGAGAGTGGTAATTTAATTGAACGTCAAAGGCAGAGAGACGCGGAGAGACACGGTTGGAATTAATTTAGCCGATACGCTGTTTTCTCCCCCTCGCGTGAGTCGCGTGATTCACGAGCGAGCGCGCGACTTAATGCGAGTTGAAAAGCCATTATAATATCCGGCTCGAAGACAAAACGTAGACACGGCAACCTCTTGCTTTTTTCCCTCCCCTTTTTCTCCTCCCACCCCCCCTGTTGGAAATGAATGCCGCAAAATCCGATCCGCAGTCACGGATACAATTAAGCAGCTCCTTCTACAGGCCGCCTCAAGGGTGTTCCGTTTTTTAATTAATTCGGCCTCACGCTTACCTGCTTACCTAGAAATAACGAGGCCGTTTCCTTGAGTATCGCGACTCTTTCTAGCAGCCGATCCTTCCATCTTTTCTCCCTCCCTCGCTCCCTCTCTCCCTCTCTTTCTCTCTCTATTTTCTTTTCTTTTTTTTTTTTTTTTT
>NW_006263380.1:223694-226014 GCF_000469605.1 Apis dorsata
GTACTGAAATTCGATTGAACGCCATTTCACGAAGAACAGAAAGGAAACTCGAGAAACGGCCGCGTGAAAGCCCTTTTCTTCCGCGGGAGTGGACGATTTGAAATTTCCTCCTGGACGGGGGGGAGGGAATCTATAAATGCAACGAGATTCTATGAAAGGTTATAATCGGTTTTTAGGTTATGAACGCTGAGAATATATTTCTTGGAATATATTCCATCGATATTTAATATTTAATGTCTAAAATTAAATTTTCCACGTCGAAGGGAAAATTTTTAGTAAGTCATCGTAGTTAAGTACATATTTTGTTTACAGATTTATTTGCGGAAATTCACGTGTGTGAATTTTTAGGCGTATTTTTAGCTTTTAAGAATGGAGTATCGAAAATTGGAAAAGTTTAGGTCAGGGATCGTACGATCATTATTTTTATGAACGGAAGTTTGTAGAAATTTGTTAGGTTAACTCTTAGGTGAGTCTTGAAAAATGAACCCAATTTGTGTGAAGAAAATTTGTCTAATTAATTCGCTAATAGTAAAATTGCCTAATTAATGATAATAGTAAAAATTCACATTTAAATTGTGCAAAGGAACGAATCTTCGTTATTTCGGTTTATTAGAGCAATTGTTTGCGATTAATTTGTCGTATTGCGACAATTAAATAGATTAATGCAAAGGATCGTATTTCGATAAAAATCTGCGTATTTTTATTTATTTTATTACTTTTTCTTAGAGAAGAAACTTTTGTTCACGATCAAAGGTGTTAAAATATATAGGAAAATTGCTTTTACCGCGAGATTAATACAAAAATAGATCACCTAGAATGCTAGTAAAATGTCAATGGAGTGCGTGCAGTATGACCTTTCGATAAGTTTGCGATCGATAAATAAATTTTATTTATTCGCATAGCTTATTAAAGAATTGGCTACATATCAACTCGTGCATCATATACGTTCATATTTTACTAATATTTTAACCATTTTATCATTAAAGTCGAAGAGAAACTTGTAAAAAGTACATTGAAATTCACAACAACCGAAGAGTGAAGACACAAAGAAACTTTCCATCCACCCTATATTCGTTTGAATCATTTCTTTTCTTCTTTCTTTCTTTCTTTCTTTTTGCGGTGAAACATTTCTGAAAATATTCCGTGCAACGGAAGATGATTTCCCCCTTGTCATTGATGTCGGTACGATTTAAACTCCGAGTGATTTGCAGAATTCTATTTTTGATTTTTACGACGCGCCTCATTACCGCTCCAGGCCGGATGTCAGCCGTGTTAACATTAACACTTGTGTGTCTCTTTTTTTTCACACGCTCGTGTCCCATGCTCGATCGAATTTTTCAATGATCCTTATCGCATCTTCGATTTCTTCCATTCCTCCTTTCGTCGCTTTCTCCTCACTTTTTGAACAGGTTTCAGACTCGCCTTATTTTGCACTTTATTTTCTCCCGGAATGGAAAAGAAACTCGATCATTTTCCTTATTGTCCGTCGATTATTACGAGCCATTATTACAAATGTTCGTGAGCCGATTTCGATGAGATTTGGAAGATGGAAGAGATAGTTCTCGAAAAAAAAAAAAAAACATTCGACATTCACTTTTTCAAATTGTTTCAAATTATATTTTGAGAAATAAGGATCGACGAAATTTTGCAACGAAAATGAAATTTCTATCGTATCCGTATTTTTCTGTTCGCGCGTCGCATACCACGTTGCCACGTTTGTATTAAAATGTAAGAGCGTAAAGTGGAAAATATCCGTTGCATGTCGCGTTACAATTACGTCGCTATACAAACTCGGTTGGAGATTAAAATTTTAAAGTTTGATGGGATATTGATTGTGTAATTGATGGAATGACGGATGCAGCTTTGCAATTAAACCGCGATTTAAACAGCGAGTTATCATCGTCACGAAATTGCGATATACATAATATAGAAAAATATGTATAGGAAATGGAAGCGGTGTTGCAATTGGGTTAAGCCTTGTTTATTACACGTGAAACGCAGGAACGAAATGTCCACAAAGTCGCGATTATTAAACGCATCAGGCCGGAAGAATTTAAGTTGCACGATTTACGTTTCAGCTGACGTTTTCACCTTTCTCCCGCTTGGCTCGGGCCAAACATTTTCCACGATTACGAACGATCCTCCCCTCCCCAAATATGCCTGGAATATCGAATTTACGTCCATCATGATTTACGTCGCGGTCGAATAAAGGGGGATGAAAACTTACGACTTGGCATTTAAAACACGTATCGTATCTCGTTTCGCCTCATTTCTCAAACTATCCTATTTCTAAGAGATTTCGCGAATATTTTAGAAATGT
>NW_006263380.1:226022-226086 GCF_000469605.1 Apis dorsata
TACTTAACGAATTAAACGTGCGCGAGATAACTTTCTAGCCGGAAATTATTCCATGTATAAAAGC
>NW_006263380.1:226113-227205 GCF_000469605.1 Apis dorsata
ATTAAGCGAGATTAAACCTCTGCTAATGATTCACTCGTAAGCTCATCGTATACGATGTGTTGAACAATTAATTAACTATCTTTCTTTTTTTTTAATCCATCCTCGCGATTATTCTGGATTTAAAGCAGGAAATTACTGTATAAGAATTAATTAAACTACACTGCTAATATTTCGATCGTATTAGAATGTCTAGAGCGAAAATTTTCTCTCATTCCGTGGATTATTCCGCATTCGATTAAAAGACGAATCCGTACGAGATTATCCCGTAAAGCATTCGAGGAATAATTCTCACGAAGAGAATTACCTCGTCGATGAAAATATCGAGTTAAGGAGTAATTCTCGGAAAATTATTTCGCGGATAAAGCATCGAATCAAAAATTAATTTTCGCGAAATTATACCAGGAATGTAAAGCGGGAAAAATTACTTCGTAGACGGGGCGTTCGTAATTAAAAGATAACACACCGAAGCAGGATTATTTCGCGGATAAAGAAATATAATTTTCGCAAAATTTCTTCGTCTAACGATAACCATCGAGAAAATTTTTTGGTGCAATCGTATCTAGATTTAATCTCATCATCGTTTCGAGAAAAAACAATATCACAAATATAATATAATAGGATTATTTCGCGGATAAAGAAATAATTTTCGCAAAATTTCTTCGTCTAACGATAACCATCGATATTAAGAAAATTTGTTGGTGCAATCGTACCTAGATTTAGTCTTATCGTCGTTTCGAGAAAAAATAAACAGTATCACAAATAATATAATAGGATTATTTCGCGGATAAAAAAATAATTTTCGCAAAATTTCTAAAGATAATCATCGACATTAAGGAAATTATATTTCTTGGAGATGCAATCGAGAGTCAACGCCACGTTTCTTTCACGTTCGAGGAAAAATAAAGGATCGAAATGGGCGAAATTGGACGACGAGAACGGTCGCTCGGACGCTCGTATGGTGGATATGGAACAATAAAATGGTCGCGCGGCGCGTTCATCGTGACACGCAGCAGTAGTTTCGGCTCGAGCGATCGCCGGGGGGCAGATGTTTTCCGAAAGCGTCTCTCGGAATCCGCGCCGCTCGAACGCCGT
>NW_006263380.1:227444-230334 GCF_000469605.1 Apis dorsata
TCCTCTCTCCTCCTTCAGTTTTGACGCGCGTACGCTCGCGTTCGGGCGGCGAAGCTCCGCCGAAATTAGATCGCCGCGCTGGAATAATCCTCTCCTCGGCCGAATCGTCCTCCTCTCTTTTTCGTTGCTCGCGAACGAAAACAACAACCGCCAATCGTGTTGGCCGCGATTCGTTCGAGTGCAGTTCTTCCCTTGAAGAGAGGAGAGAAAGCTTGGAAGAGGAGGAAAACGTCCTGTCCGCTCGGAATCCCGCTCGATCGAGATCCCGGGTGATCGAGCATCGGTTTCCGATTCGATCTCTCTCTCTCTCTCTCTCTCTCTCTCCTATCGTTTCCCACGTTCGCAAAAGGCCTATCTGCCTATCACCGGCACGAAGTATTTCGAGTTCATTCAGCAACTCTTTTGTCTTCTCGTGAAATTGCGCCACGTACGATGGAACGGCCGGCTCGAGAGGGGACGTGACACGCCACGAGGATGAATCCACCAATCCACGGGTCCGCCAATTTTTCCACAAAGCTTTTTAACGATGAATCACGCGGCTTGTCAACCCTAGACGGGACAAGGGGATCAACCCTCGGCGCGCAACCCTCGCGATAGGGTTTCGTCCTTAATTGGATTCGACTTTAAAAGCGGTAAACGAAGATAAGCCGCGAGATGTTGGTAGTATCGATGAACCGATCTGACGGTGACGAAACGAGAGAGAATCGGCGGAGGGGGAGGGGAAAAGGTCGACGGTGGTCGGGCTAGGTGAACACCTCTGGCCCAGATATTAACCAGATACTAACCAGACGGCGGAAGCGTTGGAAGTAGAAGCGATCAGGAAGGGATGATCCTTGGCGAGAGACCGAAGATGATGATGCCTGTTCGGAGTGCGCGCACGATTTTCGGCATTGTCGCGGGTACCACGCATTTGTTGAACGTGAACGAGGAAGAGGAAGAGGAGATATCCGTGGAGAGTGCGAGAGTGTGGAAACAGGTGGTTCCTTGGAAACTTTCCTTATTTTTCTCGCTTTAACTTTCGTCGAGTTTGGAGGAAAAAAAAAAAAGAAAAGAAAAGGAAAAAGGGGGAAAAGGCCGAGTGTTGAATGCGCGGCGAGAACCAAAACCAAAGTGGCAACCCTTTACCCAATAATGACACTGGAATTCTTCGTCAAAGTCTCGACAACCATGATGGGTTCGTACCTCGTGAAAGGAAAGAACCAATTCGAGGGCTTCTCCACCCTGTCTAGGGTGTTGGACGTTCGTATTTCCAATAATTATTTTCGTTATCTATTTCTAACTCTCTCTCTCTCTTCTCTTATCTCCTCTAACTTTTCCTCTTACTCTCTTTAACATTAACAACCCGATCTAACAACGCAAACTCTTCTTCTTCTTCTTCTTCTTCTTCTTCTTATTCTTCTTTCTTCTCGCCCTAACCTCGACGAGTCGAAATGGATTCCACGAGTAGTAGTAGTGGACTCCCCGGTATTTATGGAGTTTCGATTCTCGTTTCGACGCTCGTTACCCATCGGCATGAGCGTAAATCAAATCGTTCGATGTGTGTGTGTGCGTGTATATATATATATATATGTGTGGGCGCTCGTTCATACGCCTATTAATACGAGTAGAGCGAGTATCTCGAGATACACGGAAAGAGAGAGAGAGAGAGAGAGAGGGGAGGGCATTTGTGTATTCAAGCCGAAATACAGGGTGCGTTAAATCGACCGCGTCCCGGGTTGCTGCAAGGCTTTCACTAAACACAGACCCGTTATTTGCAACGCAAACGTGGGAGAGGGAAAGGGATTTTCAAGTTTCACACTCTGACGGCAGTTTCCTTTCCGCGGGAGGTTGGATTTATATCCCGATATCCGAGGATGCAAGTCGCGCCGGCCCTCGCGTTGACGCGACCTGATTTTCAAGCAAGTCGACCACGTGTCGATAAAGGTCTGATGAATCTTCACTCCCTTTCATCGCAAATATTTCACTACTTTTTCCCCTCTATCTTTCTCTCTTCCTCTTTTGCATGTACTTTAATTTAGCCGTGGCAGGGAAATGAAAGGGAGTAATTTCACAGATGTGTTTTTCACAGAAATATTAATCAACGATATCTCTTGCTCTTAATTATATATATATATATATTTTTTATGTTTATTCAGATACGGTTTCGGTTCTCCGTATGTAATTTTTAATTTTTCGACTCGAAAAGGGGAATGAATTTTAACTTCGATCGGATGATAAATGATCGGAAACGGTGTATGCGTGCATCGTTGCCGAGCAGAACAGTTTGGAATTCCCCCGGTTTCGTGGAGGGCGTGACCAAAGAGGATGATGGCCTGTGAATTTATTAAAGGAAAACGGGTCATTTCCGCATAACTCGTCGGAATGAAGTTGTACAGGAATCTATCCACGGATCGCGTCCAAGCTCCCGCGACATTCCTTCCACGGGGCATAAAGCGCGAGCTATGCCACTCGAAATCCGAAATAGCAAACGGCTTGTTTTAATAAACAATGAGCCGTCCCGCTACGAGAGCAAAGATAAATAACTCTCGAATAAATATTAAACTTTTCCTCTATATCCCCGGCGAGAGGGAAATCAGATATTTCAGAGATGTTTCAAAGGATTTTCCATAGCCTCGTCTCTTTGTTTATTATTGATCAAAAGTTAGATTGACTAGAAAGGGAGAAGTCTCAGAGAAGCCAAGTTTATTGCGAGAATTAATTATCTTGGAAGCGAAGTTATCCATACTCGTTTCTCTTCTTTCGATCAAAAAGTCATTGTCGTTCTCTTCTCGTCCATCCAACGAGGACAGGCATATTCCAGGTCACGCTGCAGCCCGACCAAATATCACGCGACGCGATATTTTTCGTGCGACGACCCGCGCGTTCAATTATTCCGGCCGTTCCATCGGTC
>NW_006263380.1:230843-232443 GCF_000469605.1 Apis dorsata
CGCAACGCGGCCTCTAATTGATCCCGAATTTGTCTCTCTGTGTATACGCGCTGAAACGTCAATTACGCTCTAATTAGTAATTATGTCTATGCGCCGGTTTAATCCGGACACCAGGATTCCATCTCCGCCCAGAATTTCCAATGTATATTCTCGGAATATATATTTCTTTCGCTCCTTCGCGCGCCCATTTGGTGCTGCTGCGGCGGCGGCGGCGGCGGCTTACGCCCCAATTACTCGCTTCTATCTCGAGCCTTCGTCTCTTCCTTAAAATTCAATTTTCCTCGAAAATTTCCCTTCGATGTAACGATATTCCTAGAATTTTCCTAGAATCCCTCCTCCTCCTCTTTCTCTTCGGCAGGAAATTAATCTTATCGAATTTCAAGTATCGAGACAGAGAGAGTGAGGGGGAAAAGTGGTGGTTAAAAGTTGATTCGAATCGTTCGTGCTGGTCGGATATTCAGCCCTTCGTGCGTGGAAGTAGGGCAGCCATGCCTAAATATAGTATGGCTACGATCCATCGATTCGAAGTCAGGTTCGATTTCGCTTCAACGAATACCTGGAACAATCTCCTCAATCTTGTTCCTGATTTAGGCTCGATCGTAGAGATCGACCTCTGACCCCGAATCAATAGAAGAGGAGGAGGAGGAGGAGGAAGAAATTTGAGCCAACGATTCATTCGAGAAGCATCTTCTTCCCTCCATCGTGAGAGATCGATGGTCCGCTTTCCAAGATCCAGTTGAGTGGGCGCGATCGCGATTTGTCATCGAATAGAGGCGAGTAGACTCTTTCTCGAGAAGCTGCGCCCGCGGCGCTCCACGCTGATTCTGCGAAATGAACGATATATCGGTGTATCCTCGAAAACGAAAACGTCCACGAGTTTCTCGACCACGTTTCTCCTATTTTTTTTTTTTTTTTTTTTGAGAACCTCGGCCCGTTAATTCGCGCCTCGTTAGAAATAACGACGAACGACGAAGAGGTCGTTGAAACGAGGGTGCCGGGTCACGACCCCACCCCCACCCCCTCCACACCACAGCCAGGTACCAGGAGGAGTAGCAGGTCGGTTCGCCCGTCGGTTAGAGCAGGTACGAAATGCATGAATAAAAGATAATCCTTGCCGGATTTGCATTTTTCCCCGTCCGTCGTGACGATAGTTTTCCAACGAGCCTGTCCCTCTATCTACGCCGACCGCCTTCGAGTAACGAGAAATCGATCAGGTGTCCTGTGTCCGTGACACGGGGACACCGTTTAAAGCTGTTCGACTAAATCGAGACAACGAAGGTGTATCGCGTCTGGGGAGAACGATCGTTTATTTATAATAATCCCGGACTCGGCCCGTAATCGATACACGGGTCTGACGCGTTAATCGTTGCAAACGTTTCTAATTAAAAAATCATCGGATACGTATCTTCGAGGATACGAAAGAGGGATCGAGGATTCGCGTGAAATATCGTGTGATGGATGATGATACGTGAATGAAAGAGAGAGAGAGAGGGAAAGCAGCGCGGATCTGGAAAAAAGAAAAAGAGGAGGAGGAGGAAGAAGAAGAAGAAGAGAGAGAGAACGGAAGCGATAGTTCGCGTGGCCTGTGAAGCAACAGATC